>NW_027137921.1:447893-590646 GCF_003813185.1 Lentinus tigrinus ALCF2SS1-7
TGGCATAGCACTGTTCAACATTATGTAATATATTCACACAATACCATGTGACCTAATTGCCTAAAAAGTTCAAAACAGCCCGACTTTGACATAGGATCAGTGCCCGTTACAGAACTGTTTCCAGGAGGTGTGGTCAAAGATTGAATATTATCTCGGTCCAAAGTTATCGAAATCGCACATATTATATATCGTTGGAAAGCCAAGAAACACTGCAATCGAACGCAAATTGAATCATGTTAATAGGGTTACGCGTTACGGAGATATTATCAAAATAGCGCCAGAGCACAATTTCTGGAAACAGTTTTGTAAAGCACTGTAGATACGCGGCCGTTGTTGTACAGACCAACGCTGGGGCCCTGGACGTATGCCCATATCGCAGATGCGTTGCGTCACCCGACGGTTCCTCAAATACTATAAAGCCGTTGTCATGATCCTCCTGCGAGGCCTTGCCGCACCCCATCGACGTCTGGTTCTGCCACCCGATGGCTTTCTCCCGGCTGCTCCTTTGCCTCGCCTCGTTCATCGCTTGCGCCGTCGCTGCCCCGCGCGTAGTTCCCGACGGATGGTCCATTCACCGTCGTGCTGATCCCGACGCGACCCTCCCTCTCAAGTTCACTCTCGCGCAGTCGAATATCCACAATCTCGATGCCTATTTGCTCGACGTCGCCGATCCGAAGTCTCCGAACTACGGGAAGCACTGGACTCCCGCGAAGGTTGCCGACACCTTCAGGCCGTCCAAGGAGACTGTTGACACCGTCCACTCCTGGCTCGTGAACGATGCCGGGATTGATGTCCAGAAGATCCGTCTCAGCAAGAACGGCGACGCTCTGCATCTTGACCTGACAGTCGCTGAAGCGGAGGACCTTCTTGGAGCCGAATACTTTGTCTATCGCCACAGCGACGATGGCATGACGCATGTCGGCTGCCACCAGGGATACACGCTTCCTGAGCATGTTTCCAAGCACGTCGACTTCGTATGGCCGACGACCTATCTTGGCAGTACCTCGTTTGTGCGTAGGGACGCCGAGGTCTCGAGTGTGCCCGGCTTCGGGAGGGTATCCGGTGCGCCCAAGATCCCTGTGGACGACGTAAGTTGCCATGTCGCGTGTTCCGGAGTACATGTTGATATACCTCCTGGTGGATAGGTATCCGCGCTTGCGGCGGAGGGTTGCGATACCTCTGTTACCCTCGACTGCCTGCGTGGCTTGTACAAATACGATTACACGCCCGTCTCTGGCGACAATAACTCGGTTGCAGTTGGTAAGTAGATATTAGTACTCTTTGCTTGACGTTGTGCATTGACGCATTGCACAGCGGAGTTCTCTATCGAGGTTTACCGTCCCGCTGACCTTGACATGTTCTTCAACACCTATGCTCCCGATCAGGTTGGGCACATCCCTGAGACTATCAGCATCGCAGGGGGTGAGTTGCTGTGCAGATTATCCGTACGGTACGTATTAAGTGTTGCTTGCAGGTGATCCAACTGCGGGTGGCGATCTTGGGGAGTCCACTTTGGACATCGAACTCGTGATGGGTTTGCTTGGCTCCAAGCAGAATCTGTCTCTGTACCAGATTGGTGATGCGGCCAGCACCTCGGTATTTCGTGAGTGTCTCCACAGGCTTCTCTCTCGCGTGTACTAATCGTGATCCGCACATAGTCGATCCCTTACTCGGTGCGGTCGACGGCTCTTATTGCGAAGCCGAGGGTGTAAGCTCCCAAAGTAGGCGTCGGACGTTGATTCTCACACAATCTCTTTCGCATTGACGTATTCTCTTCCCAGACCTCACGGACTGCGGTAACAAGCCTACCGTCAACGTCGTCTCCATCTCGTACCACTTCAACCCGGACGTCACCGACCCCACCATCTCGCCCATTGTACAACGCGAATGCACGGAGATCGGTAAACTTAGTCTGACCGGCATGACCTTCATCGCGTCCTCCGGCGACGGCGGCGTCGGATACTCGCAGAGCGGATTCTGCCAACTCGCCAACGGGACCCTCCAGGCGGGCAACCCCAAAGGAGCCTTCCTCGGCCAGCTCCCCGCGTCCTGCCCATACGTCACGGCCGTCGGCGCGACGTCTGTGGCGACCAACAAAACCGTCGACGACCCCGAGATCGCGACGACGCGGTTTGCATCCGGGGGAGGCTTTTCGAACAACTTCCCCCGCCCGTCTTGGCAGGACGACGCAGTCACGAACTACCTTACCAACTTTGGGCCCAACTATGCCGATAACATCTTCAACAGGAGCGGACGCGCGTACCCCGACGTGGCGGCGAACGGGTGAGTAAGGCCTCTGAAACGCCGGACGGCGGATACTCGGGGGTCCTCTTATCTGCTTGCGGGATGCGTCTGACAAAATGTCGCACAGATGGCCTCTCGTCATCGCCGAGTCGGGCCAGTTCGTCAAGAGCGGAGGCACGTCTGCTTCTGCACCCATCTTCGCCGCCGTCATTACTGCAGTTAATGACGCGCGCATTGCGGCTGGCAAGAGCCCCGTCGGTTGGATTAACCCCGCCGTATGTACTCTTGCTCGCTGAAGGCTGTTGTAGAAGCTCAGATGCTAATCATTGTGTGCAACAGCTCTACTCGTCCGACTTTGCGAAAGCGTACAACGATGTGACGAACGGCACGAACCCGGGCTGCAGCACCCAGGGCTTCAACGCCGCCCCTGGATGGGACCCAGTTACCGGTCTGGGCACGCCTAACTTCCCCGAGCTATTGGCTGCGTTCTTGGCTCTTCCCTGAACAGGTGGGGATAGAGATATCGGCGCTTCGGTCGATAGACTTGACTAACATATATACTCATTGGGGTGTGCTCCGCATCATCGGACTTATAACGGCTGTGACGCGCATTTATGACTGCTAGACGTGCGCTATGTGAGTGATTTAGGACGAGTGAGCGTGGAGGAGAGCCCGAGGTTCAGAGGACCATTACAATTGATCAGACGCCCGTGATGCGTGACGCCACACAGGAAACCCGTCATCGTTTGCCTATTCAGGAAATGATCATGAAATGGTAAATGAAATGTTAAGCTCTATCATTCGCCGAAAGGCAGATGAATCTCCGGCTACTGCACCTCTCTAGGGTAAGGAAAGGTTCCAAGAATATTTTCTAAGGCTGAAAAGGTTGAAACGTATGGTTGAGCAAAGTATCTGGAAGTTTGATTCTTTCCTCCAAATTACTTACCATTTCTCGCGTGCGGAAAGGATACGTTCTTTGCAGTGCCACCTCTGCTTGCTGTTGATCTTCAACCACCACCACTGGCATTACCCCACCGTGCACCAGCTTCGTTTGAATCAAGACTCTTGATCCCGCTGGTGATACGGCGAGGTCGGATGCAGAAACCACCTACCACCGCTCCGTATCGATTATGCCAACCAACTGAAGACGATTCTCGGTTCCTACCGTTGTTGTCGTGCGTCCGCTCTACATCCTGGCCCGGACAATTGTCGTTTGGCAGGAAGAATTCCGCCTGATTCCGTGGCATGAGGTAGATGATCGGGTATACTGTCAAACCAGGAGGTCAGCTTTGATACGCGTTTTCGGAGGACAATGCTTAGAAGACAATGGAAGTCCACGCTCCGGGATGACAGAACAATGAAGATATATTCCATGTCGATTGACGCTCGAACCACGAGGCTTCCTAACCACCGGCCTGGAACATGATATAAAGCTCAGTAGGCTGAGGCTTCTCTCGAACCGGCACCACCACGACACACATCACTCCTACCGCCAAGTTAACCAACATGGACCAGGACTGGAAAATGTATGTTGTTCAGCTCCTCTGAGAATGTTCGCTACTACACCATTCACACTTATTCTGTGCAGTTTCAACGTTAGCACGAAGGAGTCATTTATACCCAAGGGCGGACCCGAAAGTTCATTTCTCAAGTACAAACAGGGATTCCTGGTTAGGAGTATTACGGTGCCGTTTGCAAGGTGAGCACATCTTCGCGTTACCCGGCCAAGATCCCTACACCGACTCCAATCACCACAGTCCCCAACTCGAGGCGCACCTGCAGCGGCTCTCGAGCATTCCCCCGGCAATCAATAACAAAGGGCTGCTTTCCCTTCCCAACGAGCTGCTCCTGTACATCGCTGAGCCACCAGGCTCGGGACTATGCGTGGAGGAGGTCGTGATGCTGGCCATGACTTGCCAGCGACTCTACGAGCTCTACCGCGGGCTCATCGATCATTACCACATCTGCCAAGCCGCTTCTTGGATGATGAACCGCATTCTCTGCAGTGGCAGTCACGCCAAGTACGAGGATCTCCCCGCCGCTCTATTCAAAGCTCAGGAACGCGCTTTGATCGAGACGAAGTCCAAGGAAGGCGGGGCCTCCTATGGCGGACTATCGGACTTTTGTTCGGATGATACCCGTCTCTACCGTGGCGCATTCACCTACAAGCCCGAATGGCTACATACGTTCAAGTCCGCCGCCGATCGCAACGTGTTCAAGTTGATCATGGCTGTCACCTTCCCCTCGCGCACCGACTGGGTCCTCTGCAACCACACCAAGAAGGAGTTCGTCCGCGCGTCCGCGATCGCAGAGCTCGCGGGCAAGCCAAACGACGATCAGCCGTTCCTTCCCCGCTGCAAGCTGGACCTCGGCCACGCACTCCTCACCCGCATCTGCTGGTCAACCGAGAAGCCTATGGACACGCCGGACTCCATGAAGATGCACCGCGGGCCGTGGGTCGGCGACCGGTTCTATATCACCACGATGGACCGACGGTGCATGCCGAGCGAGGGCGATGACTGGGAGTGGAAGGACGTGAGTGGCCAGGTTGTACGGGACCTTGTGCGGGTTTACCGGATGGTGTTTGGGAAGAAGGACTGGCTCGCGAAGGTCGAAGGCCAGGTGTCGGAGGAAGACTGGACGCAGTACTACTGGTTCGCATCGGATGGACAAGACGACCTTTCATCTCGTTTTCGGGATGTGCCTTATCCCTACATAGTGCGGCTGGCTATGTGTCACTACACAAACTTCGGGTGGAATTGGGAATACGATGGCCCCCGGCCGCCGATTGGCTACTTCGAGTTGTAGTTAGTCTTTGGTGTTGTATGTCTAGTTCTTAGCTCGGTCTGAATGTAACGAACATGCTATCATAGTGCATCAATCATTAATCAGTACTGCGGTATGAGGCTATCCAAAGCATATGTGTAGCCAACTTAGCAGTCGCGTCCCAGCAGGCGCCCGCAACGCGTGACGTCAGCCCTACCGGGCCTGGGCCGCGCCTGCAGTGCGCCGCGGCGGCTTGAGAACGTTGAACATTGCTTCCACCACCGCCCATGAATATATCCAACCAGTCACCAATCTCAACAGGTCGCCGTTATTATCCTTGTGTTTGTGACTGCTACCCTGGACCAAAATCTTGAGGTTTCCAATTCGCCTTTCTAGTACCACATCAAGCGGAAGTCACGAAGAGTGCGCATGCGCCGCCTCCAGGTCTCATTTGCGGACTAACATAGAGGGGGTGAGTCCCATCACGCAAGCTCGGAGTGCTATGCATTGCCTCAAGGTTGATATATTGAGAGCACAATTTAGACCGCGCACACATAGTTTGACCGCCTGATAGACAATCGCCGGAGTCCGTCCTAGTCGTTGGTCCGACTCGGGCATGTCAGTGGGGCATGAACGCCGTTATATTCCACTACTCGACGCGTTTTATTTACTTGACCCACTGAATCAATCAACAAAATGGGTTCGCATGCAGCCTGCGCACTGAAATCATGATACTTGTATCGAACAGAACCGCGTATTCAATGGCTCCGAAAGCATCTTCCTTGGTACTGACACCTAGATCTGTCCGCTTCATGTGATTACGCCTGCCATGATACACGTTGCAGGAGAACAATGGAAACTCATTGTGCCACTGGTTCGGCATAGAGTACACTATAAAGCACGGCACAAAATGCTATTCTCACTTCCACACCACCGTGACCACCCCACCTGATAACGCAGCTTTCACCACCATGGGCCAATACTGGGAATTGTACGTTGTCAATCAGTCTTCTCATGCTTACCACTCTAAGAGACCCCCTCCCGCTTTACAGTTTCAACGTGAGCAAGCGCCAGAGGATGGACACCAATGGAGGCCCCAAATGGTCATTTCTCCAGTACAAGCAAGGATTCCTGGTCAGGAGCATTACGATGCCGTACTCCAGGTATGTCCACAACTTTGCTTTTGATCATATTCCCATTCAAACCGCCGACCCACAACCACCACAGCCCGAAGCTCGAAAGACATTTGAAGCGCCTCTCGAGTACAGTCACTCCGCCAGCCATCAACAACCAAGGACTCCTCTCACTTCCTGACGACGTGCTCCTCACCATTCTCGAGTTGCCAGACATCACGTTCGACGACCTTGCGATCCTTGCGGTGACGTGCCGTCGGCTCTTCGATCTCTCCGCCAAGATGCTCGAGGAGGGCCGCAACTACATGTCAGCGTCATGGCTCGGTTGCCGCATCGTCTGCATGGGTGACAACACGGTTGAGGACGACCTCCCTCCCGCCTTGCTCAATGCCGAGGAACGAGCCATCATTGACGCAAAGATCAAGGAAGGCAAATATGCAAACTACGGCGGGCTCGAGCTTCTCGATCCCGGTGCCTCCACCTTGTATCGTGGTGCTTTCACCTACTTCTACAGCTACCTGCAGAAGTTCAATTCTGATGCCGACCGCGAGGCTTTCGAGGCCGTCGTGGGTGTCGCCTTCCCCCCCAAGCGCAGAGACTGGATACTCTGCAACTGCACGAAGAAGGAGTACGTCCGTGCGTCTGCGATTGCGGAGCTCTCGGGCAAGCCGAACGACGCTCAGCCGTTCCTCCCGCGGTGCAGGCTCGATTTGGGCCATGCACTCCTCGCACGTATCTGCTGGTCCACTGAGGAGCTCGTGAACACGCCTCCGAAGTTGAAGATGCACCGCGGCGCGTGGGTCGGCGACCGGTTCTGCATCACCACCATGGAGCGAATGGGCGGGCCAAAGGAAGGGGAAGAGTCTTGGGAATCCGAATGGAAGGACGTCAGTAAGCAAGTCGTCAAGGACCTCGTGCAGATTTACCGGAAGCAGCTGGGGAAGGAGTGGCTTGAGGAGATCGAGGGCGACGTGCCACCAGTCGACTATGCGGAGTACTTCTGGTTCGGGTCCGACGGGGATGACAAGGTTGCTTCTACTGGTCGGTACACTCGGCAGCGGCGGCCATCCATTTGTTCGCTGTTCTGAGCATCTCGGGCAAAGAGTGATTTACTGTGAAGTCTGATTTGACGTAGCATCGGTGTTGAGCGGATATGTTCTGTGATATACCATTCATTAATTATTAATACTGCGTTCACTTCGATTGTGATGTGTACTCAAGTCGATCGATGACTCATGTAATCGAGACAAGGGAACCACAATCGGCCCCTTGATACCAAACTGCTCATGCGGTCATATTGCTATACGCATGGGTTACATAGGAGGGGGCATGTATAGTTGCTACAAGAGAGCGTGGGGAGGTCTATAGATACAGTAGCTGTAAGTCGTATTACGCGATGTCCATAGCGTAGAGATAGAAGTGATAGCACGGTTAGACACAGAATGAAAGTGGATAGCGCGTGTTGTACAACACAATGTCCGAAGCGTTCAAAGGTTCTGAGTTGTTCATAAGAAGTCGTCATTGTCGTCATCAGGAGCGTAACAAGGAACACAGGAAGTCAGCTTCCAGAGGTATCTCCGGAACTTGCCTGCAAAGGATCATCAGACTCCGTGCAGCTAAGGCAGGACAAAATGGGCTCACTGTAAGACCGGTGGGAACGAGCATATGGAGCGGGAGAGCGCATGTAATGACGACGCGAACGGCCGTCGACAGAGTGGCCCATATCAACGAAGGAACTGTGTCGAGGTGCCCGCACGTATCTACCACCGAGTCTCAGTGCCTGAATGTGGGGAGACACATGCGGAGACGCACCTATCCCGTGACGCTTGAGGCTCGAGGTCATGAATAGCCAGATGAGAGGCGAGGTTTCGAATATCAGGGAGAATATCACGGCACCCCGGCCGCTGGCAGGGTATGTTGAGGTAACTTCCGCATCGGACAGCCATCACGTATGCCTCCTTCGTCTAAGCACGCGAAGTTAGATTGGGCTATGACAAGGGCAGACGAAGGAGGGACTCACGGAGTGATCCATCGCGTGTGCACGCGAGTCTCGGTAGCGCAATCGCGGACCTGAGGTAGAGCTAATGCTCGTCTCTCCCGAGGTAGTCCGTGAACGACTTGCGCTGGTATAGCCACTGGGAACCTGGAGGTAACTGACAGAAGATGAAGACGCATTGAGGTCTTCGCTGTGCGACGCTCTGTACCGCGCGGCGATCTCTTGCGCGGGGCTGCTGTTCCGCGTACGGACGCTCGTGTGTCTGCTACCCAGCATCCTGCGCGACGAACGAGAGCGCGACATCGACCATGTGCTGTCGTCGTCGTCCTCTTCTTCGAGCATCCCCTGCAGGGGGTCGGTGTTGAAGACCATCCCGTAACGCTTCCGCCGGTCGGGGCTCCGCAACTGCTTTGGCTGCTTGGCGCGACGAAGGGGCGGCATGGGCTGCTGAGGCATGGGCCGGCTTATGACGAGCACTGGAGTGTTGGCCATGGACATCCCCAGGTAGTTGTGCGGAGGGGCGTGCGGGCGTGGTGGGTAGGCGTAGTAGGGATAGCGAGACATCGTGCGCGAGGGGGTGTAAAACATTGCAGCGACTCACCGAAAGCGAGACCAAGGCCATTATATGGCGGCGGGAATGGCCCGGGGCCCCCTTGAGGCGCAAGATCGCTTTGTGTGCATAGCGGTGTGGCCGGTGCGGGAGGCCACCCGGAGAACTCTCTCAGACGAGCATTCGCAACGCAACGCAGGGCAGCGCATTGAGTACGCCAGTAGCACATGTCTCTAAGGCTCTTAGATCGGGCAGGAACCACCCTTGGGCCACCGGGGGAGGGAAGACCAAATCAGATCGACAGGGCGGTACCAGTAGCAATTGGCAGCGCCTGCAACCGTCCCGGAAGGCCACAGAGAACAGATAGCGTTTCTCTCCTTCGCCGCCTCCGAGATTTCCTGAGAAATGAAGAGCAGTGCGGCGAGCAGCGAGAAAGATGCGAGGATCCCGACATGGAGGTCGCGGTGCAGGAGGCGCAGGTCGTGGAGACGCCCGATCCGCTCCAGCCACGGCCGGAGTCTCGACGCGTCTTGCCACTTCATCTTCTCCTCAGGCCACCATGTCGCTCGCCGCCGCTTCGATGCGCGCACCGCGCCGCACTGCGCGGTATCTGGCAACTCTTGCACGGGCCAACACTGCCGGTCGACCACACGCGCGGTGGCAAACCCGGGCCGTCAACACACAACCGGCGTACGAGGGCCACATCCCGCTCAATTGGTTCGAACACGGCTTCCTGACGCTGGGTTCGGCCTTCATGGCTCTTGTGAACCCCCGAAGGGCAGGTACGTTCTCGTGAGTGTCTCGCCGGATGCCCAAGCATGAACGGCCAGTCTGCCAGATATGGTCGCTGCCCTCGGGGACCTCACCTCTGGTCCGGTGCTCCCTCGGCTGCGCGACAGAATGCTTGAGAGTCCGGAAGGCAGGCAGATCCTGAAGGAGAGACCGAGGATCAACACTCACACGGTGGATATGAACAAGCTCGCTCTCCTTCCGGAGGGAACCTTCGGAAACGCATATGTCACTTGGCTTGAACGGTGCGGCGTCACTCCCGATACCAGAGAACCCGTACGTCGCGTTGCTTCCTTTGGTGGCCATGCCATACCCTTGGGCTGTGAATCATTCGCTAAGCCAAGGGTATATTGTGGCCACGACTCGAGTCGCGCGTGGTAGCTACTGAACGCGTCTTCAGGTGCACTATGTCGATGACCCTGAACTCGCCTACGTCATGCAGCGCTACAGGGAGTGCCATGACTTCTACCACTGCATCCTCGGGATGCCAGTCAATGTCGTGGCCGAACTCGCGGTCAAGTTCTTCGAGTTCGCCAACCTAGGCATCCCCATGACCGGCATGGCTGCTGCGTTCGGCCACCTCCCCCTCACGCACGCCAAGCGCGAGAAGCTCTTCCGTGACTACGTTCCCTGGGCGGTCAAGTGCGGAAGCTCCGCCCAGAGCCTCATCACGGTTTATTGGGAGAAAAGATGGGAGCAGAACATCGACGAGATGAAGCGCGAGCTTGGTATTTGGAGCCCGCCTGTCGAACCACGCTGGCCGAAGCCGCTCAGCGAGGCGAAGTTGGCAGCAGAGAAGAGAGCCAAGATGATGGAGAACCAGCAGCAAGTTTCATCCTAGTCAATATGATACATGATTTGTCGTTGCCTGATATCTTCGTCGTAATGCTTTCACCGCTCTTCCACTTGTTCTCATGCACCCTTCGCTTCCAGCACCACCGCGGCAAGTCGCTTGATGGCTTCTTCGACATCTGCCTCGTCCAACAAACTGAACGAAGCGCGGACGTAGGGGGTCTTACCCCCATTCGGCAGGAATACTGTTCCCGGGAGTGCAAGCACGCCCTTTTCCAGAGCCTTTGTACGGATGACGCTCTCAGAGTCTTGCTCACCCTGGCCGTCTGCGGCAGGCAGGAGGAGCTTGAACCTAATTTGGCGTCAATTGAACACCAGACACGAGGACCTCGGTATGCTCACCAGAAGAACATGCCAGCCTCAGGCCTGTCCCATTCAGCCAACCCCTCCAGGTGCTTCTTCATGTACTTCTCAAAGACGTCACGCTTCTCCCGGTAGAATTGCGATACCGCTTGTGTGTGCGTCTTGAAGCTGTCATAGCCCCATGAGTTGAGCAACGCGAACGCAATCGCCTGCGTCAGTGACGGTGTTTGCAAGCTCGCGACTGCCGTCTGTGAAGCGCATTAAGACATAAGTGTCATCCGAGCTATTAGTTCAGGTCACTTACGTGCATGTCAATGACTGTCATGATAGGCTCGGGGCCGCAGGCGAAGCCAATTCGGATTCCTGCTGAGAGAATTTTGGAGAGGCTGTCAAAACGAATAACTCGTCCGATCTCTGGCAGCTCTCGTTCGAGCGTAAAGTACGAGGGCGGGCGTGGGGCCTCTCCGAAGTAGAGGTAGTAGTATGGATCGTCTGGATGGTGAAGGTCAGTCGGTACCGTGTTGAGATTCTGAATTTCGCTAACCCTCGAGGATTAGGAAGTTATGTTCCCTAGCAAGTTGAAGAACCTCCTGGCGGCGCTCCTTGACTGCAGTCATACCAGTCGGGTTTCCACCATACTACCAGAGTATATTGAGTTAATGAAGGTTCTTTGTGCCGAGTCACTGCGAGAGGGACGAACCGGAACGGTGTAGAGGACCTTCGGCTTAGGCTTCCCAGCTGGCCAGTTCTCCAGAGTTGAGCGGAGAACGTCCGAGCGGATGCCCTTAGAGTCAGTAGGCACGGCTGGCCGAAGGGTTAGCCACTGCTTTGCCTGCCTGCGGTGAGGAGCGTACCGACGAACTCGCAGTGCAGGGCCTCGAACGTAGGCATCACACCGCTGCGGGTATCCCGGACTGTTAGATACCTCTCCTTGAGCCGTGCGTCCGCTCATACTCACGCATAGAGAGGGGTCTCAACGAGTACCGGGTCTCCTGGGTTCACGAGTGCCACGATCGCCTGTAGCATTGCATCTGTCAGTAAATACTACACCTTGTCCTGGCTATCGCTGGCCGACCTTGTGGAGGACATCCTGGGATCCGGAGCCGATGCTAATCCGCCAGCCTTCACCTTTCTTCCTTCCATGCTCGTACTCCTGCAGGCCATAGACCCAGTTGACGAGGTCGGGCAACCCCGCGGTAGGACCGTACTGCAGACCCTCTGCGAGCACCTTCCCGCTGATCTCTGTGGTCAGTTCTGCGGAAGGGTCCGTCGGGGAGCGCGACTTGATCGTGACCGAGGTCAGAGGGAAGGTCGTCGCGTTGGGTTTCCCGGCGAGAAGGGAGATCATCCCCGGGCGGGCTTCCAGGGGGTAGAGGCCCCGAACTGGAAGGTATGCATTGAGCAGAGTACCACATTGTTTGTCGTAGAAACACTTACTTGGGTTCGGCTTGCGCTGCTTGGCAACATCCGAGAGTAATGGAGTGTAGTAGTCTGCGGGCAGAGCTTGTACGGACATTTCGCAATTGGAGTCTCTGCTTGCAAGATCGTTTTGAGAGTTCAAACTTTATGAGGATTCACAAATGATGGAAACTAACCGCTATTTGAGGCTTTCCGGAATTTAATTTGAAGAGCGAGAGGAAGACGGAGCTGTATATCGGCTTTATCGGCGGCTTGTCGATCTGCGAGGGTTGCCAGATCAGGCAGGTCCTGTAGAACTGAGTCAGATCTGGAGACGCCCTCTACATGATTCCTCCAAGAACTCTACGCAAGATATTTTCATCGTAGTGCCACGTACGTGGATGCGTATAGGCAGTATTGAATCCCGGTGCACGCTTGCCACTGCCCGGCTTGGAAGCTACAGTTCTTCGGACCTCACCTCGCGTGATGCATACTGGTTGAAATCAGTAATTTAGACAAGATATCTTTTAGACCAAGGCTGGTTTCAGTGCTTCATGTCTGTTGATAGAGAGTCCATTGCTCGAGCGAAGACTAGTGTCTCATGATAATGTAGGCCTTCCGAGGACACCCACTCTTCCTTGATGGGTTACAGGCGCCTATCTTATCAACCTTCATGAACCTGTCCACCACTGTCCGCCTCGTCCATCGAAGATTAATGTCTGCTGCCGTCCCCACCGCACCTGTCGCCCGAGCGTCCGCGGAGCGCATCGATGAATTGAAGGAGTCTCTTGCAGAGATTAGGCAGCGCATTCAAGCAGCCCGACCATCACAGGGTGCAACATCGCAGCCCACCCTCGTTGCGGTGTCCAAGTACAAGCCCGCATCTGATATTCTTGCGTGCTACGACGAAGGTCAGCTCGACTTTGGTGAGAACTATGTGCAGGAGTTGGTGGAGAAGGCAGCACAAGTACGTTATGCCTTAAATTGTGAACGCGAGTAGTCCCTGAGAGACAGCGACCCACAGCTTCCTCAAGACATCCGGTGGCATTTCATCGGTACATTCCAGTCGAACAAGGCGAAGATACTAGCTTGTGCGTGACACCTCCTGCTTCTGAACATGACGCGTCTGCGTTCTAACGACAGCATAGCCATCCCGAACCTCTATGCTCTCCAGACCCTCCACTCGGCCAAGGGCGCCACCGCGTTGAACAAAGTTCTCTCCGCAGATCGCCCAGCTCTGAACGTATTCCTCCAGGTCAACACCTCGGGAGAGGAATCGAAGTCTGGAGTACACCCTCTCGTACGCGATGCGCCGGAGTCTGAGGTCGACAGTGCCGAGCTCGTACAAATCGCCAAGCACATCCTGACCGAGTGTCCCCACCTGCGGCTGCAAGGGCTCATGACCATCGGGTCTCTTTCGGAGTCGCTCAGTAAAGAGAAGGAGAACGAAGACTTTCGGAGACTTGTTGCGACGCGCGAGGTCCTCGAGGCTACTCTCGCGCGTGCCGGGTTCCCGAAGGACAGTGGGAAATGGGGGGATGAGAGTGGCAGATTACTTCTCAGCATGGGCATGTCGAGCGACTTCGAGGCCGCGCTCGCAGCTGGGAGCGATATCGTACGCGTCGGGACGGGCATCTTCGGATCGAGACCGAAGAAGGAGGAGGTCAAGGCGTAATCATGAGCTTACGTCGATGAATTGAGTCTCTTGTATGAACTGACAGACCCTTCCCTAACGCAAGATCTGTTTCTATCGAGTTTCTCTGTGAGTCGTGCTGCAATTTAACCTAGCAAGTCTGACGTCGACGTTCCGCGATAGGGGACATATCGGTACTCCGTTGTGCCACTGCCAAGCCCTCGACTTCGCGCGACAAATCTTCATGTTCTCGTTATCTGTTTCCAACTTTCCACGTTTGGATGACTGAGTTCAGAACTCATGGACGATAGATCCGGATCGGTGCGAATTTGCCACTCACCGATCCTACACGAAAAGCTGTTAGGCGCTCACATGATGTATGTGCCACCCGGATGTGCCACTCGAGAAGACGACAAGCCTCATGCACTGTGCTGGTCTGCAGGCATATAAGGCCTTCGTTGGGCTAGTATGAGGCTCATTCTCATCCTCATCATATTTCTCCAATCCGCATACCGAAGCCCAAGATGATGAACGCCGATAGCGCTGTCCGACCACCAACGGCGACTCGGGGGGTAAGCCAGTCTCAGCCTTACATCCCTGTTGTTTCTAACGGTATCATATTAGAGCAAGAGGGCCTTCCTGGAAACAGTCTTGAACCCCACGATGGAAGCCCCCAGCATTGCTGATTGGTCTCTGCCACAGACCTCTGTCCGCGAATCGGTAAGTGCGCTGTCCACACTCTTAAGGCCTACTCTGAGCAGTTTATCTCAGGCTCCCGGTTACTACCCACTCAGGCTCCTGGTCAGGAGTCAAGTCCGACCCTACCCTCCTACCATAGACAGGTACAACTTCCTGCCAGGTACTGCCATACGCCGTGGGGATGTGAAGTATCACCAGGTATGACGGTTTGTATGGTTCTCATATGGATGAGGGCTACAATGCACGTGCTTCGTTCAGGGGTTCCAATTCTGGTACAGATGCGATAAGAAGGGTATGAAAGTCGGCTCTGGGCGACTCCCCAAATACATTGTTGACGAACATACAAATCCTCAGGTGAGCTACTTCGATTTATGTCATCTTACCCTCTCTCATCTCCTACATTGTAGGTTCGTCCTCCGAAACCTTCTGTCTCGGCGGTCTCGGCACCAAATAGGCATGGGGCGCTCGCCGAGTCCTGCACGGACGTTGCGGCGCAGGCGGAGCAGGTTGCCCCTTCAGTCAGCGCAGAAGGTGCATCAGCTCATGCCGATGAGGTTGGCACTGTCGTTGGGCCCGTTCACGTGAGTCCCGGAGTCCGCTTACATATTGAGACGTGACTTATCATACCACCATCTCTCGCAGAGCGATGGCACGAACGAACATATGGACCCCCAACGTGGTGACCCATTACTCGATTCCCTTCTTCTTCCGGCTCCCGACATTACACCTCTATCCTCTCGGCTGCCTGCCAGCGGCCAGGGTGCAGCCTCAGTCGCAGAGTGCGTGCCGTCAAGCGTTGCTATGCCTTCGGCGCCCGTTACTGCAGCTCCCGGCATCGCATTGCAGGAATCCTCAGCTTGGCAATTCATAGAGGTACGTGGACACCAGTGAAGTCCGTCGTAGGTAACTCACGTTCGTTTATTGTGGCATATATGTAGCCTAACCAAGTGACGAAGTACGGGAGTCGCAGGAGTCGACCATACCCACCCCCATCTATGCTACACCGTTGGGTTCTCCCGTCGTAGCGTAGGTCTCCGATGCAGATACGCGGATTGGATATATATTGCACCTCGTTCTTACCATCAATACTAGAGCGACATACGAACTGTGCAGCGGGGTCGGCAAGGCAGGTGCGATGTGGCGGTGCGATGTGGACGGCGCGCCGCCGCCAGCCCATGCCTTCAAGTTTTTGTCTTCTGTCCTTGGCGACCATGACGACCGTACCGCATATTCCATGCCAAACAACACGTCTTATCTTGCTGACTTCTCCATAAATCTACTCAAGAATCCCTTATCGCCATCATCGCCATAGGAGTGCCTTGTACCGCCTCCCATTCATCCGAGTGTTCTAACGAACAGGCAAGCCAACAGGACGAAGCACGTCCGCGTCTAACTGCACTTGTGTCACTGCTTCTTTCCGCAAGTACCGTCGAGATGTAGTGCCTCCGGTGGCGCAGCGGCCCTAGGATACCTCCAGTATAAAAGAGGGCGCACATCGGGTCTCAGCGTCATCCACACTCATCCTTCTATCTCTCTCCCTCATGAGCTCTCAGGACACTACTGTGGCGGACATATCACAGCGCTGGCATCTGTGAGTCTCCTCGCTGATTATTCATATCATGGCAGCGCAATGCTCATGGTCATCAGGTTCAACTTCACAAGACGCGAATTGGCGCCGGAGGAATGGGAGGACACCTTGGGCAGTACCTTCGCGAGGAAGCAGGGCTTCTTGATGAGGGCACTTGCAATCCCGTATGAGAGGTATGTGTTCTCGGTCGACTGTGGCGTCTGGAGAGTCGTTGAGCGGCTGCGACAGCCCAACTGTACAAGCACGCCTCGACGCACTCCCGGCGTACGCACCTTCTATCTTGTTGAAGAAGGGACTTCTGGTACTCTCGGACGATGTCATCCGCCTTGTCATCGACTGCCTGGAGGACGACCCTATCCTGGAGTTCGTAGACATCGTCTGCTTCGCTGTCACCTGCCGTCGGATCTTCGCTGTGGCGAGGAGTACCATCGACGCCAAGCGTGGCGCTCTCGCGGCGCGTTGGGCATATTGCCGTGTTGCGTGCATTGGAGAGAACGCTCGCTATAGTGACCTCCCTCAGAACGTGCTCACGGACGAGGAGCGTGCTGTGGTAGAGGGACGTATTACCACGAGCAAGGACCAAGGCCATGATGTCGAAGGCGGCGCAGAGGAAGAGCCTAGTGTAGACGTTGCGTCTGAGGAAGGTGGAGATAACGAGGGCACGCCCAAGGAGGAAGACGCAACGGACGATGATGATAGCGACGGTGAAAGCGAAGACGACGATGACAACGATGACGAGGAGGAGGAGGGCGACTTGGATGCCCGCTCCTATGGAGGCCTATTTCCTGGGTTCAGACTTGAATTCAGGGAGTATTCCAAGGGAGAACGCCTGCTTCTTGGAGAATTCCAATGGCCCAACTGGAACTTGAACGGCGCGTATAGCCACAGCACGCGCTTGATGCGGATGACAGAACTCGACCGCAAGGCATTCAGAGAGGTGTTTATGTTCACCTACCCTGAGCGCGACGACTGGGTACTCGTCAACCTCGACAAGAAGCTGTACGTGCGCGCAGCGGCTCTCGCAGAGCTTGCAGGGGCCCCGGAGGATGAGCAACCGTTCCTCCCAACGTGCAAGATGGACCTTGGGCATGCCTTGCTCACGAGGATCCTGTGGTCTTCCGACCAGACGGTCGACATGGACAATTCTATCGACATCCATCGAGGGCCGTGGGCAGGAGACCGGTTCTGCATCACAACCCTGGAGAGATGTGAGAAGCGATTTGACATACCTGGCCAGTGGAAGGATGTCAGCGGCGAGATCCTCGCGGACCTTATCGCCATTCATGGCGGCGGCGAGAAGGCGGCTGTCATCCTAGAGACGGTGGTCCCTTCTTCCATAGATGACTATGGTTGGTACGCTTCAGACGGTGACGATCTCGTTTCTGCTGCCGGACACAGAGCGCTGTCCTTCCAAAGTCGTCTTATGATCATGCGGCATTGGTTCGAGATGGGATATTTTTGAGTAAGACGCTCGATGTACATGCTTTACGCTAGGCAATCACCACAGAATTATTGATACTACCTATCCTAACAACCGCTCTCTCTCACTGGAGTCAGCGGAACCTTCTTCAGTATCTCGCCTGCCTACTAACCTCTTCAAACCTCCAGCAACAGTGCTCGCCATACTTTGGATGGTCTCAACGACTTTCGCAACGACCCAATTACGCGCGCGCCACACGGCATGCGGGCGCGTGTCGATGCGATCGCTGCGCACGCGGTGCTCGTCATCGACAACAATTCCCAGGGCGAGGATGGTGGTGACGATGGAAGAGAGGGCCGTGCAAGAGGAAATCATGAACATGATGACCATTTGCAGGCGGGCGGCTTGTTCGACGGAGGATCCTCCGAGGATGGCACCGGTCATCATACCCGGAATTGCGATGATGCCAATGACGCTAAAGACCGTCGGATGTTAATAATGTACTCCAAGCTGAGTTAGGTGACGTGCGGAGGCTGACCTCATTTGATTGATGTTGGGCGTGAGGGCAAGGCGCAGGGCGTCCCGCGCGATTGGTTTGCAGGCTTCGAAACGAGAGGCACCAAAGGCGAGGTACATCTCGACTTTGTCCCTATTGTCGCTGCGAATAAGTGAGCATCAGGGTTGCGGTTCTTGAGCGGCGTTACGTACTATATTTCTTTGAGTGCGTAGCTCACTGCGACGACTATGCCGGAGATGGTGGCCCCGCAAAGCATACCAACGACCGGGACTGCCGCACGATGAGCCAATTCATGCAACGGAAGAAGATAGTATACGCACTGTATTGCTCCGGTTTCCAGAAGGGATCGACGCTCATGGCGAATCGCATGCCAATGATTGATACCGGGATGGTGGAACCAAGCATGCCAAACAGCACGGATGGGAACTACAAGAAGGACGTCAGTTATCAGAAGTGCCAAACTCACAGGAAAGATAGGCTTCAACGCTACATGTCCCTTCACATACCATGTAGTCAAAACGCTTCTTTGACTTGTTGATTACTGTGAGAATGGAGTAAGAACAATGCGGAGACTCACACAGTGATCTACATACCGGTCTCCGCAGTTCCCATGAAATTGAGCAGAAAAGCCATGCCCGCTACCGCCCATGGGTTGTTGGTCTCGAACACTTTTTGCAGTATCAATGCAACCACGCTGAGCTGTACAACACAGCGTACGGCGGCAGTTAGGAGCGAGCTGCCCACTCCGAGGCCGAAAGACGTTGAGAGGAAACCATCCAGAAGAATGAAAGAGAACGCCAGCCCAACATTTCCCCAAGTGAGATGCGTTGTAGATTCTCCTGTTCCAGGGTCGTCCATGGTGGCAGAGGAGGAGGAAGGACGCCGTCACCGTGTGGAAGCAAACTCTATGCGAACTGCAAAGTACTGTAACTGTGAGCCGTCGCAGGCCGTAATGACGTCCGGAAAAGCGTCTATCTTATCTTATCGGACATTCCCAGGCCCGGGCTCTTGATTAGCCCCGTCTAGCGCCCGCTCACGTACTGACTACGTTCCGACGGCCGTCATCATCGCCGTTCAACTCTTGCTCGTCGTCCTCCACGGCGAGCGCCGCCTGCTCTTATCTCTTGTCTCTAGCTTCTGCCACCGGGCCACGTATACTTGTCTCTGGGGTTATTGATCTGCCAAACTTTGACTGCACGCGCTGTACCTGGTCGACGAATCCCACACTCGCCGCCGAGCGAAGCAGAAGCTCGCTTTCATTCATCCACCATGCTCTTGTCGGGAGCATATAGTTGGCTCCTTCCGACATCGTTGGCGCTTTTGACGGCCCAGCGTGTTGAGGCAGCTCGGAATGTGTCGTCATTCTCGCTCAATCCTCATACCTCGCTCTCGGTATGTCCTGTTACGTTACGACTATAAGGCATAGGACCTGACGCGTGAGCAGCCATTGGAGGTTGTTGCTACAAGACCAGGTATGTGCACTCGATTGTTCATGGTGGCGGACGGCTAACTTCACGTTTGATCCATAGAGCGTTGTCCACCATGCTTCAACTGCCAACTGGACGCGTTCACCTGTGGTAACTTCGGAGAGTGCTCGAAGTTCGATGGACAGTGTAAATGTCCTCCAGGATGGGCTGGCATAGACTGCCTTACTCCTCGTGCGTGTATTTCCTCTGTAAATATTGGTGGGATTCCGACCTTCACCAGAATGTGACTCGTTGGCCGATGGGGAGCACCGAAGACAGCGAGAAGATGGGAAGTCTTGTGAGTGTAAGGAGGGATGGAGCGGCATCAACTGCAATGGTGAGTGTGCTTCCTCCTCTCTTGAAGGCATGTTGTCTTATCACATGGCATAGTCTGTCAAACGGACGATGCATGCGTCGGGTTCCCTCTACGCGGACAGCCAACAGGAGATGACGACAGGGTCGGGAACATGACGTGTTACAAGGGTGGCGAAACCGTCTTCAACAACCATCAGTTCTGCGATGTCACCAGTACGTCCCCCGCCCGGCATCTTTCTTCAGCGCCGTAGCTCAGATGTCACAGACCGGAAGATCTTGGACATGCTCCCTGACCGTCCGCCACAAGTTACCTTCAGTTGTGATAAGGAGTTCGACACGTGCCAGTTTCAGTTCTGGACGGCGCAAATCGAGTCTTTCTACTGCGAACTGAGTCAGTGCGACTCGCGCAGGGAAGTGGGTGTCGACAAGAACTCAACGATTTACGATTGCGAGCATATTCAGTGCAAGTGTGTACCCGGCCGCTTCATTTGCGGCGAAGACGGCAGTATCGGTATGTTTTTGCTCATGTATGTGCCATGGCCGTCGCATCTGACCGTCTATGTAGATATCACAGACTTTCTCAAAGAGGATATCAAAGGACCTGCGTCATTCTCTTGCACTACGGGCCAGGGATGCAAGTTCGAGGAGCCAGGCATGAACGACCTCATCGAGACGTTCTTTGGAGACCGGTACATCACTTTGCAGTGCCAGGGCGGTGAGTGTCTGCACTACTCACAGGTGCCCGGTTACGTGGTAAGTTCATGCATACTGTGACGTGTCTCCGCGCTCACTGCCTCCCGCAGCCTCCTCCCAAACCGGACAACACGAGTTTCGTTGCCCTGAGCGTCGCAGGCGCCGGCCTGATCGTCATATCCATATCAGCTAGTGAGTCGATACACATGCGTCTCTGGACCGTTCACTCATGGCGTTGCAGTTCTTTGGTATGCAGGCCGGGCGCACTCCAGTGACTTCGGCGGCATCCGCTTGCCGGAGAACGAGTCTGCGAAACTCATGACTGACCACATACCGGCTTCACTCCATTTCTCCAACATCTCGTACAGCCTTGGTGGCCGCACCATCCTTGATAACATCTCCGGCTCTGCGAAGCCTGGGCAGTTGCTGGCCATCATGGGCGCTTCTGGTGCTGGCAAGTCGACGTTCCTCGACATTCTTGCGCGCAAGAACAAGAAGGGTACGGTTGGCGGCACCACGCTCGTCAACGGCCGCGAAATCGCAGATGCTGACTTCAAGAAGGTCATGGGCTTTGTCGACCAGGAGGACACACTCATGAGCACGCTGACAGTCTACGAGACGGTGTTGTACTCTGCGCTGCTGCGGTTGCCTAGGGAGATGAGCTTGGAGGCCAAGAAGTACCGCACACTGGAGACTATGAACGAGCTTGGCATCTTGGGTATCAAGGACTCGCGGATTGGTGACACCGGTATGTCAAATGCTTTGATAGATTTCTGTCCGCGCAGCGCTGATGTGCTTGCTGGCTAGGTCGTCGTTCCATCTCCGGTGGTGAGAAGCGTCGTGTGTCAATCGCTTGTGAGCTTGTCACTAGCCCCTCGATCCTGTTCCTCGATGAGCCTACAAGCGGCCTGGATGCATACAACGCGTTGAGCGTCATCGACAGCCTTGTATCGCTTGCCCGCGATTACAACCGGACTGTTGTCTTCACGATCCACCAGCCTCGCAGCAACATCGTCTCGCTCTTCGACCAGCTCATCGTACTTGCTCAAGGCAAGCTCGTGTACTCTGGCGAGGCTGACAAAGTCACGGACTACCTTGCGACAATTGGCCACCCTTGCCCTCTTGGTTTCAACGTTGCTGATTTCCTCAGTAAGCACATCGCTTTTGACATGTTTACTTACCGTTGACCATGATTTGTAGTCGACTTGACGATGCAGGCTGGTATGGAGCCGCGTTCCCTCGAGAGCCCACCCACAGAAGAGGCCCAGTCCGGAGAAGATGAGTCGAACCTCCGCGATGAGGAGCGCGCATTTGCTCGCCGTGATCGGCCATCTTCCATATCTCTGCGCTCAGCGTACCGCGACGACGCTGCTGCGGAAGGCGAGGAGACCGAGCTCCGAACGCGTCCGAGCTCGATCTACTCTTCAACCGCATACATCCGTAGACAGACTGCCCGACTACTTGAGGCTTTCAAACCTTCGGCGCACAGGAACGACGGCCCCGTCCCGCCGAAGCTTCAAGAGCTTGTCAACTCGTTCAAGAACAGCGATATCAACAAGGCTCTCGACGCGGAGGTCTTGGCCGCCGCCGCCGCCCCAGCGGCGGAGGGTAATGGCACGACGGAACTCCCGGATGTAGCGGTCGAGAGCAGTATCACAAGAGGACGCAAGCGCGCCAGTTGGGGCACGCAGTTCAGGATTCTGAGCGGAAGGGCGTTCAAGAACTTGTACCGGGATCCTGCTCTGCTGGCTGCGCATTACATCTCGTCGATCGGTATCGCTGGTGAGTCTTATCCTCTCCCCGTAAATGTTCAGTGAAGCCGGAGCTGACCGTTCGCTGTAGTGATCTGTGGGTTCTTCTTCCAGAACATCACGAACGACATTGCAGGCTTCCAGAACCGGTTAGGCATGTTCTTCTTCACGCTGGCGCTTTTCGGCTTCTCGTGTCTGTCAAGTCTCAACCTGTTTGCGAACGAGCGGATCCTCTTCATGCGCGAGCGGTGCGTCCGGATGTCCACTTCGCAGAGTATAATTGGCTCATCTTCTACTATACTAGTGCGAACGGCTACTATTCCTCGTTCACGTACTTCGCATCGAAGATCTTGTTCGACATTCTTCCACTCCGGGTCGTACCACCATTGGTGTTCGGCGGTATTGTCTACGGGTGGATAGGACTCGTGCCCGAAGTTGCGATATTCTGGAAGTTCATGCTCACGCTCGTCCTCTTCAACCTGACGACCGCGAGCGTCATCCTTCTGCTGTCGATTGCGTTCTCCAGCACGAGTGTCGCCAGTCTGGTCGGCACGCTCGTCATGCTCTTCAAGTGAGTTATCCTCTGGTTTGCTTGGCTGTTCAGATACTGAGGCCTTCGCTATAGCTTGTTGTTCACGGGTCTGCTGATCAACCGCAAGTCGGTCCCCGAGCTATTCCAATGGCTTCACACGGTGTCGTTCTTCCACGCCGCGTTCGAGGCGCTTGCGGTCAACGAACTGCGGTACCTGCAACTGCACGAGGAGAAGTACGGTGTCAACATTGATGTGCCCGCGGCTGCCATCCTGTCAACGTTTGGCCTTCGAGCAGGGGTAAGTACCATCTGGTCGTGCCTGGCATGCAGCAGAGCTGACGTTGGCATCAACAGTCGTTCTGGTGGCCAAACATCGCTCTGCTGGGTATCTTCTTCGGCACGTTCACGATCAGCAGCTACCTGGTGCTGCACTTCTATGTTAAGGAGAAGCGGTAGTTGGCGTCGAGTTCTCTTGATAATGACGCTCTATGGTGTGTCAGGTATGTATCCGAGACACGAGACCTACACTACGATACATCGTTGTTTATCTTTGGGCTTTCTGTTGGAAGTCTTGTGTACTAGACGTTGTACGATATATGGATGTCTTCCCGCTAGTCTCCGTGCGTCCAGGTCTTCGCCTGTCGTTGTTGCAATATGTACCCCAAAGAGTACCAGGCTTGCGCACATTTGAAGCAACGCCACGACAGTGGTTACAGTGAAAGCAGGTCGAGCAGGCATAGTACAACACCTGCCAGTCTTAGTTAGATGCCGATGGTTAAGCCAAACTCCGTGAGTGACCGTCGCGTGTCGCCGCGTTGTCCGAAGTCACCTATTCCTGGCTCACTGGTCTCACCAGCTTCTCTTCCGCCTGCCCCTCAACCTCCGACTGATCGGTAAGTCTGCCAGAGGCCACGTCGAGAGCCCCCGTCGCATAACCCGAAGCATCCCCTGGAGATATGCCAGGGGTATGTACGTCCGGTAGTCATACCCCGCATGCACTTCTCAACACGGTCGCAGTATGTGGGTATGATCGACACGTGGAAGTCTATCATTACTCGAGTACTTCATCCCTACTAGGAGCAACATGAAGTAGCCCGTCACAAAGAGGATATATCCATTCTCCCCAGTCATACCCGGTCAACCAAAGCTCGCTGCACCATACGCCTACCACTCGGTACGGAAGAGTGGAGGATACGGGACTCTCGAGAAGCTCCGGCGCAATCAAACAGTCAGATGTCTCCAGCAAGTCGGCCATGCCTTCTGCGAGATGGATAGATGGCTTGCCAATTTCTGCGCGTACGTCGAAGAGGAAAAGGGCATCATCACCGAGGTGGGGAGACTGGTGTCTTCCGTCACAGACGCGGATGACGACATGGGATCCTAGTGATGTAGAGCGGTAGAACTGGCAGTCTGGAGACATGAGAATGAGACGCGCCCCGTGTGCTCCCCAATCATCCCAAGGCACTCGGGGCGATGGAAGAAGAGAGGATCTCAGCGTGGAGCGGGCGAAGTCAAGGATGGTGGTGATGGGAACGAATATAAGGACCCCCTTGGTCGGCGGGGTCCCTATCGTCTTAGTGAACAGGGTGAAGACGGTGCGCTCCGGATCGCATTCGAAGTGCGCAAAACTGTCCGAGGAGGTGAGTGCCGGACGTTGTATATCGATTTCTGGAGAGTCGGGGGATGGTTGGCGCGCTAGCTTGGGTAGTTCGAGGTGACCGACAAGGCCTCGATTAGGTTTGTACGGATCACCGTCAGATGTGATGTCGTAAAGGGAGATTCCTGACACTGCGAACCGAGCGACATAGCGTGTATCCACCAGAAAGTCCAGTTGCCTGCTATGTCCGTTCTGATAGCAGGTTTGACCAGTCAGTCACATGCAGATCGACTCGTCTCCGGCATGCCCGAACTCACAAGTCGTATGCTTCGCCAGAGGAACTGACCTGTCCTCCAGTTGAAGACACGCAATTGCGATACGGACCCCAAACAGATATGCAACCCGACCAAGTCGTCGACAATACTGACTGTAGAGTAGATCGGCCACCACACGCCCGAGTCGGATAGGCCTGGGGCCCTATGCGCGACAAGGGGGTTGCATGCGGCGAGGGGATGCAACTCCGCAACGCTGAAGGTCGATAGTAGGTAGCACCTGGGAAGCCTGGTTCGGAGCAGATAGATCAGCATACGATGCTGGAGGCCGCTCGAAGTCTCGGTCACTCACCAATAGTTCTCCTGGGGGGCCAACACCACTGCTAACAAGGCCTGCTCCGTGTCTACGGCATATGCCACGATATCCTGTACCTCATTAATGCCCTCTGTGCAGGAAACGAACGCAGAGAGATCGATGTTCCACGTCTTTTCACTGATACCACTGGAGAACGAAGCAGGACGATGGATCGCGAGGCGAGCGTGACCCGAGTCAGGGCTAGGGAAGTGGACGAAGACACCACCATTCCAGCGGTACGGGTGCATCTCTCCAACTTGGCTAGGGAGAGCATGGAATCCCCAAGGAAACTGTCCTGTTATCCATGTAGCTTCATATTGGGCGAGAGCTTTTGAGCGTTCGGGGAAGGCGGCGCCGCCCGGTGGGCCGTCTTTCATTCCAGCCGCATCAAGAGCGGCAACGTATTGGAGGTAAGGATCGAGCACCGTCGCCTGTAGGGAACGGCACACCTGTTGGAACTGACATGAGCACCAGTATCAATGGACTAGGACACCGGCATGCGATCGCGAAGCCTCCAATTGTAATCGCACCTTTTGACACGCCAGCAAGTCGTTGGCCTTGAGCTCCCGCAGGATACGTATGCGTAGTTCTTCCGGAAGGCTCAAGAAGTAGTTGAGACGGGGCTGATTGTCCATTGGGATGATCGCTGATGAGATGAGTGTGGGCGGATTATATACTTGACGGACGTCGCTAGCGCCGGCCTCGTTGAGATCAGTTTTACATACAACCCCGGCTTGACCCCGCTCAACGGTGTGCGCACCAATGGTCTCCGGACGTATAGTACAGCTGTAACACATCTGCATTGCTCGTTCTCTACAGGAGATACCATCGAGGAAGAGAAACAGGAGTGTACTTCAGTGATGTCGACAATAGATAAGAACCACGACCATGGTGTATTCAACTAAAGTGAGGTATGCGACTAGGTAGCTTGAGGTCTGGATGAGATTGTATGGAACCTTCGTGAAATGTGGGGTGAGACGAACGCAGCGTTCAGTCATATGCTGGTAGTCATAAACATAAGGAGACGGAGATGAGCGCAAATGATATCAATGAGGAAGCGCGACGGCGGAGTGAACAATTCGGCTATGGACAACTTGAACATGGGGTCGTGTATCGTGAGTATGTCTGTGTTGTGTTGTGTTGGATGCAACGGAATGTGCTTATGCGGTGGCGGATGCGAACGACGACATAGATGACTATGGATGCAATCAGATGATGAGAACAAAGCAGATACGTGGGGGGAGTCGAGACAGTTCCACACTGGAGGCACTGGAGGGCATGCACTCAGAATCTGCCCGTAGCACGGGAAAAGGTCGACGCCCTTGCACGCGAGGCAGCCGTTCCGTTGCCCGCAGCAGACGAACCCGAACTCATGCTCGCAGTCCTGGTAAGACCCGGGAGCCTCGATGCTGGCTTCGGCAACGCCGTGGAACCTGGCGCAGCGATCCGCGAGGGTGGCCTGAGGGCAGAGGAGCCTATGACGCTGGCAACAGGTTTGGGCATTGACGTCGTCCGAGCGGAAGGACCTCTAGCAGAGGCTGCTGTAAGTGTAGTGGATCGAGGGCCGCTGGTGGGAGCTCTGTGAGTTGCGGGAGCCGCCCGTTCCTTCGCGGCCAGGTTGGGACGCTGAATACCAGCGAACCGCGATGCAGGAGCAGCAGCTTCTACGGCACGTGCGGGGCGCGCACTCGCGCTGCTGCCCGAGCTCGACGTGGACGCGGTTGAGGCATTTGATGAGACACCATGAGACGGCATCCCGATGACCAAGCCTCCAACTTGCATACCTGCTGGAGGTCGTTGCACACCGCGGATAGGCGGGCGAGCGGGTTGAGCCGCAGAGGCCGAGACACTGGCCGGCTTAGCCGTCGCAAGCGAGAGGCGTCTCTTCAGTACCGGCTCCTTCCCGACTCGTGCGATACCAGCAGGCTTCGAGTTCGCTGGCTCCTGCGCTGTACTCTGATGGCTGGACACTTTGAACGTCTTCTTGATGATGCGCAGCGCAGGAACCGGTGGTGCCGGCATGGGAGGTGGTAAGGGTTCAGACTCCAGGAGTAAAGAGGGCTCGTCTGCGACAACGGGAGATGTCGGCGGAGAAGGTGGCTCCTGGAAGTTGGGTGCAGGTACACGGGGTGGAGTGACTGGATGGAACATAGTGAGCGAAGAGCGTGACATTACTATGGACCGTGCTCACCATTGCGAGAAGACGGAGTAGAAAATACCGGAGACAGAGGCAGGGGGACATTCACAGCCGTCTCTGTGGTCGGAGACATGACAGGAGAACGCTCAAACGTTGGGGATGCCTTCGTAGGAGGGCTAAATACGGGTTGGAAAGTCTCCCGAGAGGCCATCGCAGCGGGGACGAGTGCCTCCAACTTCGCCTTCATCGCGGGCGGGACACAGATCTCGCTGAAGTCGAGAGTGTCATCTCCGCCTGACCAGAAAGAGTCCTGGCCATTGCCGAAGAAGGATACCTTGTCGTTCAACAGATCAAAGGACATTTCCGCGGACTGCATTTGAAGATGGAACGAGGACTGCAGGTCGACCGACGCACGGCGGGGGTCATCGGGCGACAGTTGAGTGAGGGTGGCGGAAGGCCGCAGGTGAGAGGAAGTGGCCACAGGGATGTCCATGACCTCGACATTCGCCGAGATGTCGAACTTGTCGACGCAGGGCGTCTGAGGAGCGCACACATTGATCTCTGGGAATGGGGACGAAGGCCGACTGTCCGCCACTTCACAAGGCTCTTGCGTGGGATAGTGACCATCTGTCGGTGTAACGCCCTCGGAGATGGACATGGCAGAGAAGTTGATGGAGTTGATAACTTCCGCAAGGGGCGATGTGGACGGTGCAGGCACCAACATGGCTTGGAGCGCCTCGGAGTCGTGGGAGGGCAACTTCGGACTCACGAAGACGGGGGCCGTGAAGGCTCGACCACCTAACTGCGGCCTCGGGGTGTGTTCGACGTCCAGCTCCGCCAACGGGACCCGCGGTGGCGAGACTACGCCACAGCTCTCAGCGTCACTCTCCGACTGTTCTCCATCTGGATCGCTGCCATCGTGTTCTGCTGCATCCCAGATCCTTGAGGGCGCAGGAGTGTCTCCAATATCGATGAGCTTGCCCATGGGAATAAATGCATTGGCTTCCGGCTGCTTGTGTGCGGCATAGGTGCGATTGAAGAAGATGGTGAGGTCTCCGGGTGGGGTGTCGTTCTCCTTGTCTGACGGGCCGAGGTCGTCTGAAGAGTCTCGCCGAGGAGTGGAGGGAGCCTGGTGCAACGGGTCAAACATGTAGAGGACGCTGTTACGAGGCTTAGCCATGGTGGAAGTTGTCGTTAGGGTCGTAAGGAGGAGAGGGACAAGACGAGGTGATGGTCGACGTCGTGGTTCAACGACAATAGCCGACCGCGAAACCGTGTCCATTTCCATGTATCACGTGAGCGCGATCCGAGCGCTCGTAGTGCCGCGATCTCGGCTTCTCCCTGAACCACTTCAAGCTGCAGCAGCACAGTCGATTAAGATTGCCAAGTAAAATGTAATGTCTAGGATGTCTCGAGGCTCTGTCCCCAGGATATAAAAGCATCTATCTATATGGTTGAGGATAACAAAACTGGTATGTAAGTAGACGACGTGCTTACCAAGTCTCAGTTTATCCCAAACATGCGAGCCTTCGTGCATGCAGCTGGTGTTATTCGATCGGCAGAACACCCCCGCCTCGCGGGTAGAAAAGAGGTCATACATCCACTATATTACATAGTCGAGCTAGGTGATCCGGGACGACTGAGCGCAAGACTCGAGCTTGAGACAGTGAATGCGTGGACGAAGAAGAGATCCAGATACATGTACAGACGTGGCAGTAGTGGTACACACAGTGAACGATGGAGAATGGACAGTGAGGAGACGGACATGTGCATGGACATCGACACAACACGGCGTGATTACGAGATCCGGAGGCAAGGCGCGAGCGAGCATAGTCCAAGAGATGGCAGATGGGGATACAGTGCGGGAAGAGATCGAAACGAGGAAAGGAAAATAAGTAACGTCACGGACATGTACAATGTCGTCAAATATCATGAGAACGACACCAAGCCAGCACGCCAGCATCGCAAGACAACACGAGGGGCGGGATCGTACCACTCTGCCTGCCCCACCAGCGAGCGGCCGCACGAGCTCGAGCTCTATATCACCGAGGGCCCTACCTACGCCCACTCCGGCTCGGCCCACCACCGCTGCTCAGCCCCCCGCACCCTCCACTCCGCGACACCTTTAACGCTCGCCACATAAACGAACGTACCGCTGGGATCGAAGCACATCCCCGCGATATCCTGCTCCTCCTCGGTGTCGTCCCTGTCCCTGCCCGGCTCGCGCGAAGTCCCGGCATGCCTCCGGTGTCTCCTCGACGACGAGACGCCCCAGCGCGAGGCCGCGTACGGGCCAGAGCTCTCGCGGCGTGCCAGCAGGGTCGGGCGCGAGCGGAGGAGCTCGAGCGGGCGCGCCCCGGACGACTGCAGCGACAGCTGGGACGCTGGGGCAGGCGAGCCTGCTCGTGAGGGCGCGTGCGACGACAGACAGTCGCTCTCGAGCTCGTCCACATCCATCTCGTCGCCTTCGCGATCCCGGATGCCGTCCCCAGCGCCGTCGAGCGGCTCGCGCGGGTCCGTCTCGGCATCCAACACTGTTGAGCGTGTCCGGACGCCGTGTCGTCCGAGCAACCGACGAACATCGTTCTCGACTTCGCGATCTCCGAGAGGAGGGATGACCACGATCCCCTCAGCATCATCTTCAGCGTCGAGATCTTCTCTGCTGAGCCGGCGGCGTGTACGGCGTGACCGCCAGCCGGTCGATGAACTGCTATCGGAAGCAGGTATCCGGAACGTGTCCTCGAGCGCACCGCTGAAGAGCATGATCCGCGGGGGAGCGAGAGAGTCTGTAGATGCGGATGATGAGTGGGCTACTGACGAGCGCGGCGTGGGTGACGTGGACCGCGGACGTGTTGTTGATGGTGACGAGTGGTACAGGTGAGGCTGCTCGAACGTTGGCACCCGGACGATCTCCTCAGTCTCGAATGTGCACGCATCTACGACGTGCAGCAGCGACGTGTGCTAACAACCGGGTGTGGTCAGTACTCTCAGGCCAAGTTATCGGTGCCATGCAGCTGACATACCTCTGTGAAAGTCATCACCTCCCTGCCCACACCGGGCGGACTGAACTTGACGCTTCGCACGCCCCAGCCGGGGGCGCGTGCACCTCCGCGAGCCCAATCCCACGGAGCGTCATAGAGCCATCCACTCGCCGCACCGGTGGCATACCTGCCGGTTGACGACGCGCGCGACTTGTCGGTGTTGAACACTTTCAGCGGCTTCGTACTCCGGACGTCCCACACGACAACGACGCCCTCTTGCGAAGCTACTGCGAACTTCGATCCGTCGGCGGAGAACGCAGTGGAGAAGGACGCGGGAATGGAAGACACCTGGGACAAGCCGCCGGTAGCCTCGTGTGAGTGTTGGATGTAAGAGGATAGAGAGAGCGTAGCGATGGGCGCGAAGGTGATCCGGGAACCCCCTGTGATTCTGTGCAGGTACACGTCTGGCGAGTCTCCGACGCAGAGCAAAGTTCGTCCATCAGGCGAGATGGAAGCTGTCCAGAAATCGAAACATATGTCAGTCAGCTTATGACAGATCGCGAAGCAGGGCGAGAAGAACAGGACGCACAGTGATTTACAGGCACATCTAGCCGAAGCTGACCGATGTCCAGCAGGCGGGGTTCGTAGTCATCCATGGCCTTAGTGCTCCGGACAGCGACGTCGAAGAACTTCACGGTGCGGTCATTGTTGCTCACGACTATGCGTGGCTCAACCGCGCTCTGGTGCGAGCGGGCGAAGTTCATCGACGTCAACATTACGGAGTTGTTGATCGAGCCATGATCCAGGATGTATTTGCTCTCCCAAAGCCTCCGGCCGAAGCGGCGCGAAGCGCGGCGAGTGGATGTTGAGTGGTCGGTGGATTGATAGTATGAGAGATGGAGTTCGGCTTCCTGGCCGCCTGCCGCCAGGAGTGTGTCGTTGGAGTCGGGGAGGTTGAGAGCGGAGATGGTGTTTGGTGTGAAGGAGAGGTCAACCAGTCGCCGTGGAGACTGGTGAAGAGCGTGAACATCCATCGCCGATATGCGTAGACCAACAAAGGACTACGTACTGCATTCGGGGTGAAGAGATCGTGCTCGACGATGGAGTAGTTGCGGGCATAGCTGATTATGCCCTTCTCGTGAGGGCAAATAGTCACGTCCCGGAGTTGCCTGTGAATAACGGACTACGATGAGCATTCTGTGGTCGTCTACACTTGCGAGGAAGTAGCAATCTGGCTGACTGCACGTGGGCATCATGGAGGAAGTGCGAATAGTGATACAGCGCCAGGCCCGGCGGCATCTGCACGGTCACTGACACCTGCGAAGCGCATCCTGCGGGTCCAATGCGGTCGACTCCCCGCCAGCAGGCACCACAGAAGCCTCTGCTGACGACGAATACGAGAGCAAGGCCGCATATGTGCGACCCCGCTCCTAAACATACGTGATCTGTGAGAGCACAAACCCAAGGGTCCAGAACAAGCGTCGCATCGTGTTACTGTAGGCTTCTCCCGCGTACGCGTTGTTGCCTGCGGCGTAGTACGCCCCTGAACATCCAAAAGCACAGACCCGCCACTGGACGCAACAGCCGCCGCGAAACGGTGGTATGAAAGGGGAAAGAGATGGTGCGTAGACCAAGATAACAGAGTTGAGGATCGGGCTACTCACACATGTCCGATGGTGACGTTCCCTGGTGCAGCTGTGCACGGCTCCGCAGACGAGAGCAACGTTGAGAGCCCGCGCGCCATCGCGATTTGCCTTTGTCTCCTCCTGAGGTGGGAGCAGCGTGCAAGGTGTGCAGAGTCGTGAAAGCAGAAGAAAGGAGGAGGAGTAGCAAGCGAAAACGAGGTTGCGGATCCAAGTGCAGTTGCTGGTATTACAGGAGAGAGAGTCAGGAACCGAGAAGCAGTCTGCAGGCCGTTCCCAGTCGAGCCTGGTTGGGATGTCGCTAGCTCCGCCCTGCGGCGAGAAGACGGGCAGACAGGAGCAAGAGCGAGATAAGCTTCACTGTCAAGTTTCGGGCGACGGCGGGAATACGGGAGAAAGACGTGCCCGTGTGGTTTATGCTGGCCAATATGCGCCCTTACTGCGTCCGAGGCCGTGAGCGTACGGGCGGATCCTGTGACCGGCGCGGTCTCGAGTGCTCGTCGATAGCGGCCCAGTCAGTTGACTGCTGACGGGTGCAGTCTCGTACGTGCGATGTGCGTCTCCTAAACGGGAGACTGAGTTCGGGGTCGTGAGTCGTCAAAGGGGGGTAAAGGAGGAGGGGATAGGAAGGGGAAGGATTCGGGAACGGCGTCAACGTTGTACGAATACAAGCGGGATGCACGACCACGACCGCGGCGGTGCAGACGGCACCCCACATACGCCACCGCATATGGATATCCAACAGCTCGCAGACACACGCACGCGAGCAGACGCAAGCTATCGCGACAAATGATGCTGTATCACGCGCGCCGACACAGCGAGGTCAACGGACGGAACATCTTCCACAGCGCGCGGGCGAGCCTCCTGAAGCTGCAAGACAGCTGAGCTGAGAGGTTCGCGTCATCGCGCGGACCTTGTCCGAGGTCGCTCCGATAGCACGGCGGTGCCGCATGCATGCCCCAGCTCGATTGGCGAGATCTACTCGACCAGCCCAAGACCCAAGGTTCAACGTTCAACGAGAGACTCGAGGGCAGAACGAAGAAATAGAGATATTGAAAGCGACTTGTATTCTTTACAATAAATATCGGAACTTAGACTTCCAGTATCTACCAGGGTACTAGGCTACAATTCTTCGTCTGATGTGATGCGTGGGGGAGACGTCGACACCGGTGAGCGAGAGTGAGATCAACAACGGGGGAGGGAAGAAGACAAGCAGGCAAAGGAAGCAATGTCAATCGCGACCGGGATCCCAGGAGCACACACATAACGGCGGGCGTACGGATAAGGCGAGAGAAAGCAAGCAAGAAACAAGAGAAAGAGCGAGATCGACGGTAGAGTACAAGGAGTGGGTGGGCTTCTTCTTCTGCTGCTGCAACGGCACCATTATACTAGCTGGCGGGGAGGAATGCGGGGCAAAGGTAGGTGTGGTAGGAAGGTGTGGGCACGGATAGGAGGACGCGATGATCCCCAAGCCACGCGGCGACCCAAGAAAGCAACGCGGACGTCAACGTACGTGTACGTGTAAGTGCAAAGTGCGCGCAGCACGCTCAAGAGGGGTGGAAAGAAGGGGTACTCGAAAGCACGGCAGGCATAAAACGCGTAGTAGGATAAGCATGTGGATAGGAGGAGACCGGAACGTCGACGCGAAAAGAAAGCGAGTGAGACGGCGGATTACTTAGATACAACGAACAAGAGAATTCGCCGCAGCGTCCGTGATTCGTACGTGACATAAACACCGAGCCGGGGCTATAGATATAGAGAGGGTCGGGAGGTGAGAAGGAAGAAAGGAGCAATGTCAGCGTGCTGGCGGAACGTCGTTGAGCATGGCGTGTCATTGAGCGCGTGGCCGACCTGGGCGTGCCGTATGCCGTCTTGAGCAGCGAAGGAGAAGAGTGAGGGCGCAACGAGGCCGGGGAGGAAGAACATCTAGATGGACACCACCCTCACTACATCATCATACCGCCGACAGTCCATGAGCCATCTGGGTCAGGCTTGACCTCCCCGCCCGACGGCGGGGCGGAGCCCTCCGTGTCGGACGTCGCACTCGCCGACGATGCTGCAGTCGGCGGTGCATCGAGGTGCGCTGTCGAGCCAGGGTTAAGCTCCTCCTGTATTTTCCGGCATTCTGCGCCGCCTTCGGAGCGTACTGGGCACCCTACGATCAGTCCCCCGTTTGGTAAATGTCAAAAAGGTTGCGCAACGCGGAAGCAGAGAGGGGGGTAGCGCAGCATGCAGGGGAAAGGGAGGAAAGGCAAATGAACGACGAAAAAGGTACTCACGATGCCGGTTCAGCGCGTCCATCCGCGCGAAGTTCTTCTTGCACCCTTCGCATGGGTACGGTCGGATGTTCAGATGGAGCTGCTCATGCCGCTTGCAGTCGTGCTGCCGCGCGAAGCCCTTGCCGCACCCAGGCCACTTGCACTGGTAAGGCTTCTCCTCCGCATGCGAGCGTAAATGACCTGTGCATGCCCACCGCACCGACACCAGGCGGTACCGACGCGCGAGGGAACAGGATAAAAGAGAAGAGGAGCAATCCAGTCAGCTACGCCCACCCCGACTCGACGATGCGAAACGAAAACGACAACGCACCCTTCAAGTTGAAATGCCTCGTGAACGTGCTCCCGCACCCTGGTACCGGACACGCGAAGTTCGCGGGCTGCTTCCTCCGGTCGTGGCTCGCCTTTGCCGTGCTCGGTGTCGTAACGTGCGGCCGCGTAACCGTCATCGGCACGCCGCCGTCGGGTCCCGGCATATCCACCTGTAGGACGCCTTGTCGTGACCTCGAGACCGTGATCTGCCCGTTCACGCTGCCGCCAACCATGCCGGGGTTCGCCATTCCCATCTGGCCCGATAGTGACGGGGCCATGCCCATGCCCATGTTCATCATGCCACCCATGGCGGGCCCAGCCAGACCCGAAAGGCCAAGATCCTGCGGAGGGAGCGCTCCGTGGTTGAATCGGGGCGACGCAGACGGACTTGGGTAGGGACTTGCACGAGCGCTGGAAGCCGAGCTCCCAGTCCAACCAGCGACATTACCCACCATGCCGCCGCCCATGCCCATCATGCCGCCAAGCCCGCGCTCTCTCGACCCGGAGCTGGATCGTCGGTGGTGTCCTCGAGTGATCGACGGCACAGGTTCACTCGGGTGCAGGAACTGTCTGTTGCGCTGCATGAACTCCTGCTGCGTATGCGACGGAGGCGGGAAGCCCATCATCCCCGGCTGAGGTGAAAGCGCGCCCGGGCGGAAGTCCAGGGAGCGAGCTTGGCGGGTGTGCATGCTGCGCTGCCCGCCATCGCTCTTCGCACGGCGAATCGCGCCCGGTGCGTCCACCGTGAGATAGTCGGACGCGTACTGGTAGCTCGCCTGGTTGCCGAACGAGGTCTGGGTGGGACCTGCGGAGGAAGGATGGCGGAAGTCCTGGAGCGGATCTTGGGACTGACCTTGACCAGGACCTGGGAGGACATCGTTGAGGTTGACCGTACCGCCTTGTCGCTGGTCGTTTGTAGGCATGGTGTTCCACACTGGAGCGGGGCGCAAGGAAGTATCGGACAAGCTTCGCGTGCGCGTCGGGGCCTGTGGGAGCAGGAACTGCTGGCCGCGTTGGAACTGCATCTGCGGTTGCTGGGCGCTGTCATCAGCGAGCGCCGAAGACGAGCTTGATCCGGGAGGGAAGGTGAAGGCCTGATCGGCGAACTGCCCACCCTGCGCGCCGAACTGCTGATGTTGCGCCCATTCTTGCACGTTGGACGGCCCCGCGTTGGAAGATCCGCCTAGACATTGTCAACAATAGGTAAGCTATAGGGACATGGTCGCGAGGCCCAAGACGACAAGTACGACGCACCTTGTTGGAGGTTGGCAAGAGTGTCCTGGAAAGGCACGTTCTGCGCGGTCACGCCGCCGCCGCTGACTGGGGTAGCGGGAACGATTTGTAATGTAGGTCCGGACCCAATCAGACCGCCATCTCCATCGGGAGCGTTGATAATGGGCGGAGAGTCGACACCCGCGCCGCCAGGACTGGTGGTGTCTGGGATGACGAGCTGGGGCGGAGACTGGGGCTTGTTGACGGGGGGAGAACGGCGGTCGTCAGGAAGAGAGCCTGCTGGCCAGGCAGGAGAGTGGAAGGAGAGGCTGTCCTGGAAGGTCTGGGAGATATCGGGGCGGGGGGACGAGGGATGCATGTAGGACGAGTTTGAAGAAGCGTGACTGTGTCCGTCTTCCTCGAGGCCGTTGCTGGAAGCGGGGGAAGGGTGATCAAAGGCGTTGGGGGATGAATAGTCGTTGAGGGGAGGAGTTACAGAGACAGAGACGTGGGCACCGTTCATATAATGTTCGTCAAGGATGAGGGGGCCGCCGGAGGACGGGACGTCGTACTCGTCGGGGTTGTACTCCTCTGTGATAGTGATGCCCGAGGGGTTGTCGGCGAAGAGGCCGAGGGAGTCGTCGGTGCCGTCTATTGGGGGAAGGTCGGAGTAGCTTGAGTACGGGGAGTTCTGGTAGGAGCCGTTGTAGGAGGGCGTGTGGGGGAAGTGGGAGGCAGGGTCGGGGTAGGGGTCGAAGGAGTCGTAGGAGGACTGGTGTGGAGAGAGGTCGTAGAGATGTGGGGAAGAGGGGAGGAAGTCTTGGTCGGTGTGTACCGCGGGCGCAAGGAGGAGGGGGTCCATAGCCGAGAGTGCTTTAACGGAAGGAACGGGGAGGAGGGTGCGCAGGCGATGATGTCGATTATTTGACGGAGGCGGTTTCTGGGACGAGGCGATGCTGGGGAGAGGGACTTGGGGGCTGTGCGGAGGAGAGCACAGCAGAGGAGGACGAGGGACGGGGTCGGAGGGCGGGTCTCTGTGAGCGCACTTTGTAAGATCTAACGGCGACCCGTATCCCTCTCCTTTATTCATCCTTCCGCGACGCCCTCGGGCGACAACTTCGCACTCCGCTGATCTGTTTCATCTATCGCCCTCCGCCCGCTCTTCGCTCGTCCGCCCGTCTCTGCGCACGCCGGGCACTCTGCACATCTCGCTCGTGTCTCTTTCTTTCTCTCTGCGAGCCGCAGTTCTGTGCAGAATGTGCGCACACAGCCCCGCGGGCGAGTGCATTGCCTCCTCGCCGAGCGCCGCTCTTCTGGCCACCAATTGTCTTTCTCAGCGCCCATCGCCGCGTGGCCCGCAACTTCCCGCCCCTCCGTCCTCGGCCCGATATGGACTGCCGGCGACTTTGTCTCCCTCTTGTCCTTCTCCTCTTGCCTCGCATGTTTCTACTCCGCGCAGCTAGCCTCGTATGCAATGACAATTCGTGTTTCACCGTCCTTCTCTACTCCATGGAGCCTCCACGACAACGGCCGACCGACCTTACGTAGAGTCGCCCGCTGTCGCCAGGTGTCTCCTCCCACACCCCGCGCGCCCATTTTCCGTTTCAATCGCATCTGGCCATCACAATCGTCTCCCGAACAGGAAGAGGGTCCCGCGGGGGGTTTTCCGCCGGCATCCCTGGGCCTCTCGCAGCCTGGCAGGCCAACAAACTCAAAGTTCACGCATCCCATCATCCGCTCCTGATGCAACATCACGACAGTACTCGCGACGACGATGCGAAGATGGCTGGATCCCTGTTCGATGTCCATGCTCCCCCGTGTTTGCATCTCAATCACCTCCTTCGGCATGCTCGACCTCGCTCCAACAAACACAGTTCCGCGCTCAACGGCCAGAGCGCCTTCTTCGTGCCCACAATTAATATTATTATGATGCTCGAGTGTTCGGCTACTTGACAAAACGTCGTCCTCAAGTCAGATGCGCTCCCGCTCAACCCTGTTCCGCCGATGCACATCCAATTCTCGGATTGTCTTGTCCACCACGCCGTCAGTCAGATCGCTCCCGCCGCCGGACCTCGGTCTTTGCGCAACTCTAGCGTCTCCGCCTGTCGCCCGTGGGGTTCTTCCAGGCGGCGTCTGTCCAGCCACAAGTTTCGTATGTCGCGGCATCGCTCACGATCAACACTGTCATCAAGATCCGCCTCCCAGATCCATGTTTTGAAGCTTGTCTGCATTGCGGGCGTGCGCGTTACGTCCCAACCTTCCGTTCTGGGTGAACAGGGTACGCGGCGAGCGTGCAGGTTGCGGAGGACGAGTGTTTAATCTCGCTCGTCCTGGCACAGCCTTCCCCCTCGGGCGGTGCTTCTCCCCGTTGCACGGAAACTGCGCACTGTCTATCCTCGAGGCTTTGAGGCTCGATCGCTACGTACAGTATGTGTTCGCAGTCCTCGGTCCTTCATGCATTGCGATGCACGTCAATGTTCCAATGGCAATGCGGAGGACAATGTTTGCAGGGTCGCCTTCGGACGCAATCTGTCACCCTTCCTCGAATAGCTCCTCGGCACCAGTGATCCGCGCGCGACACAACCCTACCATCGCCGGTCGCTGCTCTCCTAACGATAGGTCGAAGTCGCTCGTGCGGCGTGCATGAACCTGCAAAACGAAAACGACAGCGGGCTCTTCCGACGACGCCTTGTCTCGATATCAGACCGACCAACCTCGACTGCCTCGTGGCATGGGAGAGCGTAGCTCCCGTCGATAGGAGCAATTATGCAGACACACCGTCCCGACCCTGGTGCTCGCTGTGGACCCACACGCATACACACAACTCCTTTCCACCCCATCAGATTCATCTTCGATCGCTTCTATGAGTTGGGAAACAAGGACTCGGATATCGCACATATTCGACTCCACCGCACAGCGTCGTTCGATCAGAAGTGATTGCGTCTTCGCCGTTCGGCTTCGAGCAGCAGCGCTCGCAAGTGGAGGTGGTTCGGCATTCAAATACACCTCTGGGCTCTGGACTCTGGACAAGCAGCGCAACACTGGCCGTGGGTGAGCACTGGTGCAGTTATCCAAGTGTGCACCGCGTCAAGACCAGCTAGTAGGCTGAGCCGCCGCTATGGGCCATCCGCGTTACTTGGGTGCCCACTCGGATCCGACGAATATGAATGCGATCCGGCGGTACAGTATATCTGGATATCTGGTGCGTCGGCGGCGAGCTAGCCAAGTAGATATCCGACATGTCATCCACGCACCGCCTCGATCCCAAGACCGGCACCGCCTCGCCAGCGCGGTACTTCATTAATGTCCTCGAAGTGCCAGCGTTGCAGGGCCGACCCTCATCGAGCACTATCACTACTACCTAGAGTACCGTCAGCCCGTCAACGAGACCGAGATCCCGCTCCAGAACGCATCTTCTCCATCCGCGGTGCCGACGCAGACGACACACGCGAGCCGAGTCTGTGCAAGCTTCCGTGCTTCCCCCTTCAAGTTCGTTTACATCCGCACATGGTCTCCGTCGACGTCCCTCGAGAGCGCAGCTTCCCATCTTCCTGCTCTGTTCGCATGGGTCGAAAAGGTTCCGGCACGGGCACCTCTCTCCATTCTGGGCTCAAAGGACAACATGCTCTGGCATGATAGGGGCTCGCTCAGCAGCTGGGTTCTGGGTTCATCTCGCATGCTACGGCGTCTTGTGCAATCTGCCCTGATGGCTGCTGTCATCGCCATGGAACTCCACACGCCGCTGCGAGCCTCCTGTCAGGCTATACGGCTCGACCATCTCCGTAGCCCGTAGCAGGCTGAGGCTGATGCGGGCTCGCGTCCGCATCCGCGAGCGTGAACCTAAGCCCGGGAGGAGGCCTGCCGCCTGCAGTGAGAGCCCCCCGTTTCATGGACATCGCCGACCCGGCATTCTTCCAAGTCGCCAGCCCAGCACCGCGCTGACGGGCCATCTATCGTGTTGTTGCATTGCCATGGAGCAATGCCGCTCGCCGTCAACGTGAACGTTACGTTCAGCACCCACCGTCCCGAGGTCTGCTTTGCATCTGGAATACCTGCCTTCTTCTCCGGACCGCACATAGGTCTCGGGTCCCGCGGGCTAGTACTGTGGATCGATCTGGTCGAACGTCATCAGATGGCATGTAATTCGCCCACCCTACATCAACCACATTCGAGCCGCATCTCGTGGTGGACATTGTTCCTTGTTGGGCTTGTCTCGATGCTCTCGGCGGACTCGGTGATGGTGCGGAGGGCGTCTCGGGTTCGGGTGCAGTCTCCAGGGAAAGCTGCTGCAGATCCTCTCCCATGCAACAGGCGACGAGAATACCGAATACCGAATACTGAATCCTCCGCGGTCGCGACTCGTGTGGACCACCAATGCAAGTCTTCTGGCATGATGCGAAGCTCGTCAAGACTCAAGCCAGACTTACAGTATCGTTCCTTCCCCGTCCTGTAAGTATGTTCTGTTCAATGACCATGCATCAGTCCAGCCGCATCTCAGATCACCCACTCCCTTCCGTCTGCGATCAGAGATCCGGAGGCTCTCCATGCATTCCACTGTAATAGCCCGGCAGTGGCCATGGCAGAGCCTGATCGCAGCAGCCATCTTCTCCCTTCGCCTCCGGTCCTCCTCCTCCCGCGAGCTTGTTTGGTGGACTTGTGCCGAATGCGTGCATGGTGCAGATCGCCGCTGGCGGTTGCCATGCTGGAGGCTCGCGGCGCTCAACGCTGAACGCTCTCCACACTCCCCCGCTCCCGGTCGGTTCCAGCTCCGCGAGAGGGACAGCGACGTCGACCTCCGTGGTTCCTAGATCAATCCTGGCCCCTGACAATCCGCCTGCGATCGCGCGCGCGAGCTACGTGGGTTCTGAGGCAAGTCGAGCAAGGCGCATGCCAGAAGTTGCCAACGACATCCGCACCCGGCCGGGTGCTGCGGCACTACTCGGGACCGGTTTGGTCGCAGCAGGCTTCGTTGCATGCGCACCCGGGAGGTCGTGTGTCAAAACGCTAATCTTGTTGCCCAAATACTCTGCAGACTCTTGCGTGGAGGACAGGCCTCGAGGCATCATGGACGTGTCAACGAGACGCAGTTCGCAGTTCTGGCCCCTTCACACCGGTTCTTTTCGCTCGGCGGACACTTGTTGGGATCCTGGTGACGTTGCACGAAGATGACGAGACGTGGACATGGATCTCGTGTCCCTGGTCAGTCCCTTCCATGCCCGTTTGGCGAACGCAGCGGATCCATCGTCCCTGTGCGGTGACGCCCGTGCGTCCTGGGACGTGTGCAATGTGGTTTGACAGCTGCCGCACGGATGCTTGACTGATGCACACGCAAACATAGACGATGCGGCAAGCAGCGGGCTTGACGTCTTGCCAATCCAAGCATCGTAGGCAGGTTCCGGCGTGTCCCTGCGTCACAGAGAAGACCGTCGACGTCCGAGGTGCGACACCTCCGAGGATCTCATGGCCTGGCCTTCGAAACCGATCAACATCCCTCCGCAGGCCAGGGCCAAATTCTAACCTTGGGCTTGCTCGGCGGAGGTTCGACACGACTCGCAAGCCAAGGCCCAAGTACCGAGGTCCGTGCGTACCTGACTGTGCCTGGTTTTCATTTTGACTCTGTGCCTGGCTTCTGCGGGACCCTGACTTCGGACACAGTGACAAAAGCGCTCTCGTCGGCGTGCCACACGCCGCCGGTGCCCTCGTGGCTGCATGTACACCCTCCGGTACTTTGCATTCAAGCAAAGCGGGCTGACGTCGATGATGATGCATGCCTTTAGATGGCCCATCCAAGGTCGTCACCTCGGTTCGGCGCGTATCTTGGTGGGCGATCAAGTTCATCTATCATATTCATTGCGGTCATGCTTCCTGACTTTCTCAGAACTTGGTCTTGTCAAGTGGACCGCAAGTAGATCGCACGGAGACGCGAGGTCTGCAATGCTGACAGTACACGGGCGCGTTCGGTGCGCCAGACACCGCCGGCAGACTCGAGTCTCATCTGGGAGAAGCGGGCCTCAAGTCCCTGACAGCTTTCTGTTTCCTCCAGGTCTACGATCGTCGCCCGACCTAATCCCGGAATCCGACTTCTCCGCTCGCGACGTGCGTTCTGCCGTCGATCTAACCATCCCTCTCCCTTGCGGCGGCGGCCTGCTCGTACGCGATCCCGATATCCGTCGGAACGCTCTACACATCACCCAAGAGCCTCACGAACTCCTCCCGCCACGCATCATGGTGCACATTGCACGATCACCACAACCACCTGGCGCACCCAGGCACAACCCGGTCTCGTAGGCAACCTGGCCATGATCGTCAGCGCGAGCTTCGAAGCTCTCTCATGCCACGCGTGACGCGGACTCGCTCCGAGTACATCGGAGGTAGGTCCCCTGGCAGCGGGGAGACTTTGCCCATTCTCGTCGGCGGTCGCTCGACATTCGTGACCACGCTGACCTCTGACCACTGACCCCGCAGCCGGAACTTGGAAGGGCTTGAAACCCGGATGATCGACCGCACGTCCATAATCTCCGCGCGCATCTGGGTACCTTCTCAACGACAAATTCCGACAAGATCAAGGTCGACCCTGCGCATTACTGTATCCCGATCGATCCACACCCTTGAGGCTCTGGCATCTGAACGTCGGCGCCGTAGCGATGATGTATACTTACCGTGGCGGCATGCACGGCGATTGGGCTGTTAGGATGCGTACGTCCGACCCCAGCCAGTCGTGTCGTGCCACGCTTAGTGCAAGTGCTAACGTTGTTTCAAGCCTTGGCGTGATACCATATTCCATTGAGTGGTTTCGAACGGATCCATTGACGCGACTGTCGTTTGAAAATAAGCACGACACCCTCCCATAAGCCTGCCAAAAGGAGGCTAGATTGTGTCTCCACAATTGCAACATGGGTTGTCCGACTAACAGGCCATCGTGGCGCAATGGTAGCGCATCACCTTCCTAATATTAGGAAGTGTAAAACAGGTGGGGGTTGCGGGTTCGATCCCCGTCGGTGGTAGCAGGTCAATCCTTTTTAATCCACCGACATCAACATACCGTTATTGAAGGAGCTTCCAGGAGGTGGATAACGGAGGAGAGAGGGAATGGAAGAGAGAGGAGAGGAGCAGGCGCAGAGGAGAGAGCGCGCGCGCGCGCGAGGGGACTATCACGACCCTGTATCCTGCCAGACTCCGATTCCATCTGTGGCTCGACGCGCGATTGTTCAACTGGCCGTCAGTTGTCAATCTTATGATCAGATGGAAACTGTTAGGGCGAGAAGACTGTCTACCACTGGGATGGACTCAACCTGCCAAGAACTCGCGAGCACACAGGGTCATAAAGAATGGATACAACGTGAGCTGGGTTCAAAGCATGCGGCGTGATATTATACAGGTGGCGGATGTGCGTAGTAGTAGAGTGTACCAACGGGAACTGCTCTAAGCCGGCCGAGAGACGGTGATCACTATTAAGATGGTGGGGTCACGGTTTAGTGACGTACGTATATGTTCTCCATCGCACGCTGGGCGAGCACAATGCCACCTGCCCGACGTGCCTATGTAACTGGTTGGAGCTTATCGCTTATCCTGGACGCTCCCACAAACGAAGGGGTGGGCGCCGCAAGCCATTGCAGCTCGCATGGACGTCGAGCACCCCTCACAGCGAGAGGGTGTCCTTCCAGCGCTCCGCGATCGGCTCACCGCGGAAGACCTCGTGGAGGACCTCCTTGACGTCCTCGACGTAGACGAAGCGGATGCCCGTCTTCACGCTCTCCGGCACGTTCGCCTCAATGTCCTGGCGGTTGCCCGCGGGAGCGATGATGGTCTTGATCCCGGCGCGATGGGCGGCAAGGATCTTCTCCTTCAGACCGCCCACGGGCAGGACCATGCCCACGAGCGAGATCTCTCCCGTCATGGCTGGTGAAGAATGAGCATCAGCAACAGCATGACACGTGCGAAGTATTATATGAACACACCGATGTCGGGGCTGATCTTTGTCTTCGTGAACAGCGAGACGAACGCAGACAAGATCGCGGTACCAGCACTCGGGCCCTCCTTCCCGATGCTGCCCTCCGGCATGTGGACGTGGATGTCCCGGTCGGTGATGAACTGCTCATCTGGCGTCTTCGTGATACCGAGCTCGTACGCGTGGCTCTTCACCCAGGAGAGAGCGATTTGCGCACTCTCCCTGATGACCTCGCCGAGCTTACCCGTGAGCTGGAGATTGCCCTTGCCGGGCGTCGACTGCAACTTCGCGTCAGCACAAGCCGCATCAGCCGCAGGAAGAACGGGCACTCACCAATGCCTCAATCGGCATGACTGCCCCAGAACCATTGCCAAGGTAACCAAGACCGGTGCTCACACCTGCAGGTGGAGGGTGTACGTACAGCCTGTCCTTCTGGTAGATTGGAGGACCGACGTAATCCTTCAAGTTCTCGGGCGTGATTTTGACGTGCACAGACTCCGGGACCTTCATGGGCTTGCGCTCAACCGTGGTCACGACGCGCTCCGAGTCCTCCTTAGCGTCAAAGTGGGGCGTCGAAGTTTCGGGCGCACCAGGGGTCTCCGGAGGCGCGTCTTGCTTCTCCACTGTACGAGTGGTCTCGGAAGACTCCTCGACATCAGCCTTCACGGCATCTGCTGCTGCCGCAGCCTCGGGAGCAGGTGCGGGAGTCGGTTCAGGGAAGACCTCCTCGCCGAGCTCCTGGACGATCTTTAGTGCAGCCTTCCGGTAGATCTGCATATCGGGTCAACAACATGTCAATTTAGAATGAAGGCCGAGCACGTACCTTGTCGATGTGCTTCTTCAGGTTGCGAACACCACTCTCGCGGCAGTAGTATTTGATAAGCACGTCAACCGCAGCAGGGTCGAGCTCCACATCGGCATCCTTGAGCCCAGACGCCTCCTTTGCCTGGGGACCAAGGTACCTGGAGGCGATCTGCGCCTTCTCCTCCGAGACGTAGCCGCTGACCTCAAGTACCTCCATGCGGTCAAGCAGGGGCGCGGGAATAGTATCGAGCATGTTGGCTGGCTTCGGATCAATATCATGTTCGCTCGATCGAATGAATGAACGTAAGCTTACCTGTGCAGACGAAAAGCACACGAGACAGGTCGACGGGAACGTCCATGTAATGGTCGAGGAAAGCTGTGTTCTGTTCGGGGTCGAGCATCTCAAGCAGAGCACTCGCGGGATCTCCGTTGTGTCCGCGACCGATCTTGTCAACCTCGTCGATGAGAACAAGCGGGTTCTCGGTACCGACGCGCTTCAATGCCTGAATGATCTTGCCGGGGAGGGCACTGCAGGTCACATTGTCAGTCATCCAACCGATTGTTGAGGTAGACATGGATGGCAACGGACCCAACGTAAGTACGACGGTGACCCTTGATCTCCGCGACGTCGGTCAAACCTCCGACAGAGAAACGGAAGAACTGTCTGTTCAGCGCGTGAGCGATCGACTTGCCAATCGACGTCTTGCCAACACCAGGAGGTCCGACAAGACAGATGATCTTGCCCTCGACTGTGCCACGTAGCTTGCCGACCGCGAGGAATTCCAGGATGCGGTCCTTGACATCCTTCAAGCCATAGTGGTCCTCATCAAGCACCTTCTGCGCGTGAGAGATAGAGTAGTTCTCCGGAGAATGCTGGCCCCATGGGATCTGGAAGAGATGCATTTAATCATGGAGCGACGTGGCGTGAACGCAACGACAGGCGCACCTGGGTAAGCCATTCCAAGTAGTTACGCGTGACATTAGCCTCGGATGCAGCGGGCTCAAGATGCTGGAGCTTGTTCAGCTCCTCGTCGAACACCTTGCGCACGGCTTCGGGCATCTTTAGTGCGGCAGCACGCTCCTTGAACTTCTCGATAAGCTTGTCCTTCCCATCCGACTCCATGCCGAGCTCCTTCTTGATACCCTTGAGCTGCTCCATGAGGTAGTACTCACGTTGGCGCTTCGCAATCTTGCTGTCGACATCGCGTGCCAGCTTACTCTGGAGCTGTGCGTTGATAAGCTCCTTCTTCAGGACAAGTAAGGCCTTGCGCAAGCGGTCGTTTACAGCCAGACTCTCCAGGACGTCTTGCAGCTCGTTAGGTTCACCAGTCGACACCGCCGCTGCGAAGTCCGCGAGTTTGTCCGGCTCGTCAAAGACGTTGGAAGCAACCTGGTTCATGGAGAAGTTCGCGATCTGGTCTCGAAACAACGGGTTGAGCTGTGCGATGTCCTTGAAGACAGAAACGATCTCCGACATGAACGCGCGAATGTACTGGTCATCCTTGTTGTAGGGCTGCGTCGCAAGGTTCTCGACGTTGACAACCGACACCGCGTAGTTCTCGAGGAACGAAGTCTGCAAGTTCATCGGGGAACCTTCACGTTCAGGGGGAGGTGTCGGTAGTTGGCCTTCCGCCTCTGCAGCAGACGCGTCCGCCTGGGCAGTTTCGACAGGCTGGACCGATGCAGTGGTACCGCCCTTGACAAGGTCCGTGATACGTATGCGGCGATGGGGATAGAGGACAGCAGTCAAGCCCTCCTCCTCTCCTTCCTTGCTGCCTTGGGCCGTGAAGACGCTCGTGATTTGGGCGAAGACTCCGACAGGGTGTACCGAGTTGATGTCCGCGATGATGTCACTGTCCGCATTCTCGTCCTTCAGGAGGAAAGCACCTAGGTAAGGTTGACCTCGGCGCATCATCTCCTTGATTGCAGCAACGACAGCGGGGTTACGAACGACAACAGCCTTGTAGAAACCGGGGAAGAGGGGCCGACGGGCGATAGGAAGAGCGAGGACCTGAGGGTAGGATTCCGGTACAGACTGCTTGGATATCGACGTCTGCGGTAGCGGCGGGGTTTCCGGAGGAGGTGGGGGAGGAGGAGCATCTGAGCTATCAGATCCGTCACCCGAAGACGAGGAGCCTGAGGATGAAGAGGACGGCGGTGTCGATGGTGGTGCAGAAGCCGGAGGCGCAGACTGACCGTCTTCTGGTGCATCAAGCCGTGCGCCTGACTGAGCCGACTGGTCTGTCGGAGACTGCGCGTCGTCCGAGTCCTGGTCGCGTGCGTTGCCCAGCCTGGCATTGACCCAGCGCGGGAGACGTATCGCAGCTGTCGGCGTGTAATCTGCGACAGTCGACGAGTAGAACGTACGCCGTGTCGCTACCGCCCTTCCTGCGGCATAATACGCCAATTTGGACGGCCCCGCCACGCATGATAGCGCGAGCCTCGAAGGACCTGGGTCACGACTACATATCCGTGCGGACGACCCGGCTGCTGCTCGAAGGCTTCCGAAGAAGTTCATGCGCTGCAAAAGCCTATGTCAGGCTACCGAATGCAACGGTGTGGTCGTTGGCGGAGAACAGAACTACGAGAGAGCGGAGGGGGATAAGGGAGAGGACGAGGAGGACGATTGAGCAAATCCAAGTCGGCGCTGAGCAAGACTCAGGGATGTGACGCGTCACCGGGTTATCAGATAAGATGTGCTTGGTCAGCATTGATTAGATGCAGCTGCCATTCGGGGCAATTCCGCCTTTGGTCGACCAGCAGGCAGCCTGCACCTGCTGCAGCTCAGCGTACACCTTAAGCTCAACGCTCTCGGCCGTATTGACATCCTGCATGGCACCCGCGCATCGGTCTCATGGCTACAAAAGTCCCCACGCGAGCAAGGAAGGCCGAGCGAAATAATGAGTCGTTGTTCCCCATCTTCCTCAAGCACCTCGCGAGCGACAATGTGAAGGACTTTACAACGACGGCGGTCAAGCTCGCAAACTGGCTAGGCGTAGACAAAGCGTATTATCAGAATGCACGGCCCGTGGTACGTCCGTTACAGACTGTTGCTACAAACCGAGGGTCTTATAGTGTCCGTACAAGATCATAGAGATGCTAGAGGTCAGTCTTGTTCTCTTATCTCTGCATTCTTCCCCTGATGCCATCTCCTGTTTACCAGACAGCGCACGAGAATGTCCGCCGGAGATACAGTCTTGTCCATCCATCCCATGTGACGCAGGTGAACCCAGACCTTCAGGCATGGCTGCAACCCTATCTGGCCCTTGTCCAAACAGTCGTGCCCTTCTATCGATTGTTCACGGAGGGAGAGTTGCAATGTGAGTGACAGTCTCTTTCCTGTTGCCTCGACTTCACCAAGCGCACGCGTTCAGTGCGTCTCAGGGCACTCGTCAAGAACTCCGAGACTTTCGCTCTTCTACCGCAGCAACCTGGTTTCCCTCCCGCGTCGATCTCTGCACCTTCCCCGTTCGCGTCTGCATCCCTCGCGCATTCACCTGTCACGCCTTCCCCTTTCGCGCCATCCTCCCTGAGCACGCCTTCACCTGCGCCGGACGTCTCCGGGAAGGCAGACATCCAGCCTCCTAACAGCGACATGTCTGTTATGCAATCTTCTCCGTCAGGTCCCGTGTCTGCGCCTACCGCAGCGCTTGTGAACGCTACCATGTCGTCGCAGCCACCGAAGCCCACAAAGGCGAAGAAGAGGAAGCTGGTAGTTGATGACGATGACTACATCCAAGCCGACCTCAACTGGTACAAAGACAATCAATCCATCAAGCCTGGCCCCCCTCCTGAAGTACCAGACCAGCCGCAGTCTGTGGAGGTCACCCCTGGTCCTATGGTACCGCCGCCTGAGGCTGAGCCGACAGCACTTGCGTTGGCGCAGCCGTCCCCAGTAACCCCACCCGACACTCCTCTCACAGATCGTCCGCCTTCGCAAAAGCGACCGCGGTCCCGCTCGCCCTCAGTCTCCTTGGAGCAGATCGTACACGTACAGTCTCGGGCTTCCTCCAGTACTCCACGTGAGCCGAAGGAATCTTCTCCGCCAAAAGAGAAGTCCGTCGACGCACCGGATGCCCCATCTACGTCGCGATCACCCCTCAGCTCTCCTACCATCCTTCCACCGTCGATACAGAGACGGCGGTCTCCGGAGCGCCATCTTGTCACCACCTCTATCAAGACTGAGGCGCTGCCCTCCCCGTTCGCCAACAAGAAGGCATTTGTGAAAGGGAAGAAGGGCAAACGCAAAGGACCTCCTGGACTGAAAGTCTTGCCTATCCCTCCTGATCGTTCGCAGAGTGCTAGCGGCGTGGCCGAACATGATAGCAATCCTCGAGTCGCGGCCAACCCTGGCATGCAGGCAAACTCTGAGGATGCCAGGAGCGCTACAACGTCAGAATGTCCTTCGGCCTCCCCCGCCGTCGCCGCGACTTCTTTGCCACCACACCCATCAAGTCCACCTTCCGCCGCGGCCTCTCTACCACCACGCACCCCACTTGCCTCCACTTCTCACCCTTCGGAAGGCCCGGACGTATCTGCTGACCCAGTAGAAGGTCCACCTGCATCTGTTGACCAGCGGCATACCCTCGATGCTACAGAAGAGTCAATAGCCGAGGCCGCCTCGCAATTAGTGTCCGTCGTTCTACACGACACGACAGAGATTGCCTTCTCGCCCGAGCCGATGGACTTGGGCTCAGATGAGCCCGGACCCCCTAGCGCACCCGATCGCACAGCGCAAGACTTGCAGCCATCTGAACAGGAGGATGAGCCGGGCGGAGATGTGCAGTCGCAGTCTGCGGCTGTCAACCGTGCGGATGATCGTGTGGAGGAAGAATCGCGTCCATCTGGCCCCATGGGTCAGCACGATGGAGATGTAGAGATGCGAGAACCGTCATCGCAGCCTGATGAGGTGCCTACGGAGGCCATCGCATCGGCCGAGGACGCTTCAGAAAGGGGTGGAGCTGAAGGTAAGTCCATCGTCGCGTTTGGTACGATACTCTCACTAATAGCAAAGCCACTTCGCAGAAGCGGCATCCTCGACCCTGGTGCGCGGGTCAGCTTCGTCAGAGCTCAATGACCACTTGGATGGAAGCCATGTAGCTTCGCCAGAAAAGCAACAGGAGGCTATGGCTCCGTCCGAGTCCGAGTCGCCCTTCATGTATAAGTACATCCGTCTGCTCAACCTCACGCGCGGTCATCTGTCGCACACGCCTGCCGACGCTCCGGTGGAGCTAGCGTTCGAGCTGACAGCGGAAGAGGTCGCGCAGATCGCCCGTTGGAAAAACCGCGACACGGTCACTGGGTAGGCATGCTCGGGCTGTGCTCATCAACAGCGTCACTGACATCTAATCCCAGCGACCTGTCAGAGAGCATCTGCATATCTCTGGTATGCTATTCAAACACTCAATGTACAGCGCTCTTCGCACACACAACCGATGAATCCGCACCAAGTCCAGCGGATGTCGTTAAATGCGGCCATCCTATAGATTGGCCGGTGGACGGGTCCCTGTTCGCGGTATTGGACGCTGCCAATACTCACCCACCGTCACGAGGCTTCACGCTCTCTCCTCCCTTCTCACAGGTACGCCTTGCGTCCTCCTTTGTCTCGCTCATGACGCTCACCGAAGACCGTGCGTCGCAAGTGCAAGCCAGACCGATCCGTCGATCTTGGTGCGCGCGATGTCCGTCCGGGCATCAACACATTACGGCTGTTCCAGTACCGCGACCACTCAGACCTCGTCTTCGCTGTCATCCTGCACCACCCCACCACTGCTCAGCTTGCCGAGGTACAACGAGTCCGCGACCAGGACCGTTTGTGGCACCAGTTCCTCGATGGCCTGGGCACGTTCACCTTGCCCGCGCCGACGCTCGTCCCGTCTCCGTTGCCCAAGGTGAATGCTGTGAGTTGTAGCTAGCAGCCCCGGTGTCGCGCACATCTGATCGATGCACCTAGGTGCACAGTCGCTGTAACATGTGAGGGTGTGCACTGTACTACCGTCATCGATGTTATCGCCCACGCTTTCTTGCTCTCTTGCATGTTGTTGTCATCATTTCATTATACTATTAATCATTTTGCATGCTGTTCACAATGTGTCTGTACGTTGGCTGCAAGAATAATGATACATGCTTGTATGGAGGTATTCTACTGTGTCGTCGTGCGGTTCGTGCGAATGAAACTAAGAGTAATTTGAGGAATACCGAATCTGCAATGTCCAAATATGATCCCGAATCTGGGAAAACAACCTCACCTTCCCGTCTTCCCCGAATCCGACGTAGTTCCAACCTCCTCGAAGGACGATGCGCATCGCATGCCTACAGGTCTGAGGCGGCATACAACACTTCCGATCGTCCGCAACGTTTCTTTTGGCTAAATAGGCGGTGTTCCCGTGCGTAGAGGCAGACACCGGTGTATGGGGTGGTGAAACAATGTGACCAAACCGAAGGTCTTGACATTGGAGTGAAACGAGAGGCTCAAGCGATGAGGGTTCGTTGGTACGGCATGGGCGGTCGGGGACTCTGAGGCGTCCATTTCGATAGGTGGGACCACGCCAACGTCTCCGCGCTCACGGTCTCTCGCTGGGCCTGGGACGGTTCGGTGGCGTGCACGGCGAAGAAGTAGTCGGACATTCCTTGGAGCTGAATGAGGTTGATCACATTCATTCCCGGACCGATGCAAGAAGTGATATCAAGATGTCCAAGATCGGATTGCTACAAGTCGCAGCATCAGCATTCGAACCGGCCACAGGACTACGAAACGACGCCTTACAAGGTCGTGGGGAAGCCAAGCGCGCCCAATTGGGTGGCTTGGATCCTTCTGCGACAACGGTCCGACTTGCACCACGAGCGAGCCCTGCGACGGCCAGGAAGGCTTCATATCCCACAGCGCGGCGACGATCTCTGCAGGAGTGGCGTCGGGTCCAAGGTTGTCGACGACGGGTGTCACTGCCACCTGCGGCAGACAAAGTAGATGCACCGCCACATGCCGATCGTCGAGACTATGACCATGTTCAGTACGAGGTATACCAATGAGTACGCCACAGGAGGAGGCGGGGTAATACCAACCTGAAAGACTCCTGCCTCTGCGCCCAACATCGCGCCGCGTTCGCTGTACCGTCATCAACATAAAATTCGATCTTCTCGATACCAGGAGAAGGTCTGCCAACGACCGCGGCCCAGAGACCGGGGACCAAGGACGGTGCAGATGGCTGTTCTTGAATGGGTGCCTGGCTTCGGTGGTTCATGCTGTCGTGGCCGTCGATGTTCTCCGAGAGTTGAGCCACTCGTTCGTGTTCCGGGGACGCGTTTATATTAGGTGTGACGTGGTCGTGACGTGACGTGTCTGTTGATGTGGGCAAGACCGCGGCCTCGGGTTGGGTCGCGACCTCCGCAATCGCTGGGGAGGCTTTTCGTGGAGGGGGTGTACGCGAGATCAAACGCGTCTCAGACTCTGGGGGCGTGGTGGACGTGGTGGAAGAGGAAGAAGCCTCGCCTGCTGGTCCGGGCGCGTGTACAGAAGGTGTCCGGCTTCTAGCGGTCCTCGTTGCCGGCGGCAATGCGCTGACACCCGCAGAGGGCTGTCGCATCTCCACATCCGTACTCGTATCAGTAGACAAGACATCTGGATGAGGATCCATACTTGGGTTTGCGTCTGTGTCTGAGGAAATAGCAGCGCGAGGAGATGGCGGCGATTGCACGGCAGCATGCTGCTCCGGCAGAACGGAAGTCTCTGCTGTGCTGGGATCTGGAAGGACTCCAGGAGCATGACTTTCACTGTCCACAGTCATGACCGTGTCGTCAGCTGCCCTAGGTACGAGAGGGGTGGATTTCCTGGCGGGCTCCCTGTCCTCCCCGGTGAAAGTTGCATCCACTGCATCCGTCTCCGACACGACTCGGGGCACTTTCGTAGGCGGTTCTGGAGGCTCGCCCGATTCCTCCCGATTCCGTTTGAGACCTCCCTGCATCTGTTTTCGCACCTCCCGAGCCAACCTGATAATCTCAGCGCATTTGTCGTCAGAGAGAAGAGCAAGAGCGCGCTGTTTCACGAGCGCCTCGTCCACGCCAGGTTTCCGTAACTTCGCGTTACGGTCGATGAGAGGAATCATCAGATTTCGGCACTGGTCGAGTACAGCAGTTGGAAATGGATAAGGTTCGGGATGCAGAGACGTAGCAGAAGGGGCAGACAGGATAGATGATGCGACTCTTGGAGGAGCCGCGGTGGCGACAGGTGTTGTCGGGATGCCGCGGGACGAGATAGACTCAAACGAATCCGATGGAGATAACGCTGGTAGCTTGGAGGCAATAGGAAAATCCCGATCGGGGGAACCATGCACAAGAGTAACAGAGCTTGAGGAACCGGCGTCAATGAGGGGATGGTTGACCGACGCTTGTCCGGTATCATTGATGAGGATGGTATCAGAGCCATGCAATGTGTTTTCGCGTTTGGGAGGACGAGTGGGGGACCTTCGTTCTTCACTATCCGGGAGCTCCGTAGAATTTGTAGGGTTGCCGAACTTGGGACGACGGTGAACACTCGTGGATGACAGGTGAGGCGGGCAGACTTACCACATCAATTGTCGAACGCGACCCCCTCTTCCTCCTCGCCGTAGGCCCCACGTTCGCTGGGGGCGGGATAACAGGTATAGTTTCCTCAGTCTTGATGCGTACTCCAGCGGTATTGGGTGTAGACCGGGCCTGCGGAGTACCTTGCAAATTTCCGGACGCGACGAGCGAAGCCTCACCTTCGTCCGGGGTTATCTCCCCCTCCTCCGAGGCGACAGGGGCAATACGATCCGCCAGACTCGATGTATGCTCGACATTTTCTGGCGAACGGATCCTCGCACTCAGCGGTTGCTTCGCAGGGGACATACGACTCAGCAGCGATCGCTTGAGTGCCAGATCCGACCCATCCTCCGAGTGACCCGCCACGGGTTGCGGATCCTGCGGGTGACCCGCAGGTGGGTGCGGGTGCATTGGTTTCTTTCCCTTGAATGAGGATGGGCTGCCATTCTGCCAGGGAGAATGAGGGCTGCTGGGAGACCGCTGGCTGTCGTGTACTGGAGATTCCGAAAGCATCCAGGTGTGAGTGGGTTTGCTGAGCTCGTCTGCAGACAGTCGACCTTCTTATATACAGCAGCAGTCTGATGCAAGATTTGGCAGACAGGGACGAAAAGTCGTGGTGGTTGAAGAAGTCGAAGGCAACGTGTCGCCGAAGCGCGTCATTGTGGGCGCGCTTCTCTCACGCTAAGTATCCCGCTTTCTTTCTAGGAAACGCGGGACCAAGAGCTGGCTGTACGTGCTCCCCGAAGGGAGGGTCTAGGATAATGGCCTCATGGTACAGATTAGGTTATTAGGTATGAGATATCCGGAAGTACTATCTAAAGCATGGCACAGAAGATCACAAAGCGATCATCAGATATATGAACAACTCTATGGGTATCTTGAGGTATTCAGATAAAGAGATGCGCGTTGCAATGAAAATTGCGGGAAGTTCGTCTCCACCATGCGTCTGTCAAAGAGTGTTCAGTGAGGGGACGGAAGGAGCTGAAAGAACGATGGATGATCTGCACAGGGCGATGACCGGTTCCCGCCCAGAAAGTCGACGGTGTTGAAAACAAATGTCCGCTCATCTCTGTCTAGGCAGCTCCAGAGGGTCATAGCGGAACATCTGGGCAGAGCCTCGCCTCTCGCCATTGGTGTACGTAAGAGCAAAAGAGCGCGACGGCCGCACTGACGGCTCAACCAACCCGAAAGTTGGGCACGCTCTCATACTCAAGGCCACCATGCGTATACGTCCACCAAAGTGTGACTCACCTGGCGGCCAGAGAGAGTAAGAGCTTGGCCGACATGGATGACTATGAAGCGGATTCCGAGACCATGAACCCCACAAGGCATTCGTCTAACATGTAGTCTATGTTGACCCACGCATGGGTGAGAGCTACAAATCGCACGGTAGACGTGCACGGCCCTCATGAGCTATCAATATCGCTAGCAAGGGATGAACGTGCGCACCAAATAGCTTCGTTCCATCTCTCCCGGCAACCCGCATGAGCTCCTTTTCTCCACCAGGATGGTACGGCAAGTACGGCGTGATGTTGTAGACCTTTCCACTGAACGATGACCACGCATCGTCGCGCGTTCTATGCTCCTTCAGCATGGAAGGTGTCACTCGTAGAAGTGAATCCGTGCCCTGCAGGTCCACCATGAGTGACTGAACCACCTCCTGACGGATCAGACCAAATGAGTAACGCACTCGGAGATTCTGCCCAGACTTCTTCAGGTTGGCCCAGTCTAGCGGACCATGTCCAGGTGCAAGTGCGACCTTCCCCTTCTTGGCAGGCTGTGGGGGAGGTTTTATGGTGGTGATCGGAGCAAGGAGGGACGATGAACCTGCAGAAGGTACCCCAAGAGTGCCAGGACGTCGAGCAGCCAGGGAAGGTGGCGGCGGAGGCGGCATGAGTTGGTTCTCGGTCAAGATCTGGGGTATATCATCTGATTGGGAGCCTGCAGCAGCTCGCTGTGCGCTGTTCACAGCAGGGAAGGCAGGCGGAGCATCGTCATCTCCGTGGACAGTCTCGGTATCGTCGTCCTCTTCCGGGGAGGTCTCTATTGATGGCACATTTGAGGGGTCTACGTTCGGATTTTGTGCATATAGCCAGCTCCGCAGGTAGGAGGCCATGCTGTTCTCGGTACACACGAGTTGCTGGAGAGAACAGGAGAAGGAGGCGGTAGTAGGAGGGTGAAGCTGAGTGAGGACATGAGTCGATCGTAACCAGTGTGGAAGCGCCCGGGTCCTAGTGAGGGAATCGGACCGGAATATCCGCAGCCAATCATTAGGGCCGAGTTATTTCGAAAGCCTTGGATTCACCATACACAACAGCTTCAAGGCGATGTAAACGGTCACAAGTGTAAACTAGAGTACATAAGGATAAGGCACGCCGGTGAATGTCCGCGACGAAAGTAAGGGCCACCAGCTGCGAGTGGACATCGATCACAGCTTCGCCTTACGGTGGTGTACATTCACCTCCCTCCACTGTGTCCCGAAATCGTCAGTAATGTGGCATGAACACAGCGAGGAACATGCATACCCAGGGCATCCATGGCGTCAACACATCATCGGACAGCTTGTTGGAGAACTTGGGCAGGCGGCGCTCCTTGAATGCCCTCGCACCCTCCGCAGCGTCTCCGGCCTTGCCCAATATCCGGATGCCGCGCGAGTCCAGGATGTGCTGCTCCTCGATGTTATCGTACCCCCGCCACACAAAGGCCTTCGTTACCGCAACGGCCGTCTGCGACGTGTTTGCGGCGAGGTCCTTGGCAAGTGCCAGCGCGGCAGGGAAGACTTCCTCGCGGGTGGGCAGGATGCTGTGGTACAGCCCAGCGAGAAGCGGGGAGTCTGGAGATACAGTGGCTCCGGTGAGGAAGAGGGAGAGGGCGCGGGAGTGGCCGAGGAGCTTGGGCAGGAGGTAGGACGATGCCGCTGGTGTGTGGATGAGTATATAAACCATGGTACGTCGTCAAAACTCTACTCACCTTCTGGCGCTATTCCCCGACGAACGAATGGGAACGCCAACTTTGCCCCTGCCCAGGCGAAGCGGATATCGAACGGTAGCTGCAGCCCTGTTACACCGACTCCAACCTAGAGCGGATCCAAGTCATGGCTGTCAGTACAGCGCTAAGTGAGCGTAAAGGGGCAGGCCTACAGCATGACCGTTCACGGCTGCGATGGTAATCTTCCTGCAACGGAAAATGGCCATACTGACCACTCCGCCGGTGTCCCTGTGAGCTATCAAAGATATGAGAAGGATGGCACAGATTCTGCTCGTGGATCGGACGCACCGTGCTCCCCTTCCCGGTCAACCTCCGGTGTAAAGAGACCACCCCAACCCCGGGTAAGGTCTGCCTAGATGCACGGTCATGTAGTAAGCACGGATACGTGTCTACTGTTATGTGGCATACCCCAGAGCAGAATGCCGGAGCGTCGGGCTCGGCAGTCAGAATCACAACCCGGACCCGGTCGTCCCTGTCAAAGAGGTCGAAGGCCTTCAGAAGGTCTTTGACAAGCTCGGCACTGAATATGTTTCGCCTGAAGAACAGGCGTCAGTGGAAGCCGTTGACGGACAGGAATAACAAACTCCTTAGAACGGGTCAAGGTGGCAACAGCGACTCCGCTGTCGAGCTCGACGCGCATGGCGGTGAAGCCTTCCTTGGTGTAGTCGGGAGAAGCCATGTCTGCTGGTCTGTACCGAGAAGCGACGTTTCTCGTGCCTCAGAAGGTTGAAAAGTCCCGGTGACGAATCCGGGGTAGGAATGTGGGGTAGGAATGTGGGGTAACACTGGGTGTTAGACTCCTTCCGATCGTGTAGCGCGTTGCCTGTATATATTGCGAAACACCGAAGCCATGTCCGAGGCAGGTAGTCAGACTTGGCAACGAGGAAAATCACAGTCTACGTGCGTACCCTGGTAGTACAGTCGAATTCCCCATAACCCATACCCCCTGATAACCCATACTCTCCGATACCACATAGTTTTCAGGCCTCCCCGAGTCGGGACAGTGGTGATAACCCATACATCTCTGTTATCCCATAACCCATAGCTCTATGGGGTCATTGTAACCCATGATTATATTACATAATGTGTCTCAATACTCCAATTATGGCTGATCTCTGCCTCCGTGTTGCTTGTTACGTCCCGGCGCGACACTTGTGCTGCTTCCCCGCTGCCTTCCACTGCTTCCGTGATGCCATCGGATCGTCTCACCGAGTTGCGTAAGGCGCTCAGCCTTCTTGAGAAGCAAGTCGCATCCAGGAAAGCTTGTCTCGAGGCCAGTCTTGCAAAGAAAGAAACTCTCACCCCCGAGGACGAAGCCTGGCTCGACCATGATGCCAACCTTGTCGATGAACGCTATGCACTCGATGTTTTGTCGTGCGCTCCGAACCACGATGCCGCACTGGCCGAGCTTACTTTGGAACAAAAGGAGGCTGTTGCACGGTTGGAGAAGTTAGTAGAAAGCTGGAGGACATCCTCGCGAGCTTCTCACGCCAGATGCGTTTGGACGCACAGAAGGGAATGGTTGACACTTCCATGACAGACTTTTTCCGTCGTCAGTAGGTAGGCAATGTAAAGGATTCATTGGACGCTTCTCCTAAAGTATGTGTGCGCTCGACAGGCGCCTATTTGGTCCCTTTCCCATAGCCCATAGTCTCCGATAACCCATACTTTTACCCTCCTACCGATAGGTATGGGTTATGGGGAATTCGACTGTAAGTATGGACTGCAAAGCCTCTATGAGCTTAGCCGCCGTGGCCTGGTTGAACCAACCAACGGTCTCCGGTACTTATTATACCCGGAGGAGGTGGCCAGCGCCCGGGTTGCAGCGCGGCGATTGCCATCTCCGGCCCGGCGCGCCCTTGACACTTTCCTTCATGTCCATCCTGAAAACATGAGCCACAGATTCAGATACAGAGTGGAAGAGTTGGTACCGGTTACTTTGCAGCTCCCAGATGTTGAGTGCTCATGATCATCTCGTTCGTAGACCAGGTGCCAGTGCCGTCGGCGCAAATTTGGCGCGCTGAAGACCACGAAAACGCGCTCTGACTGGACGCAGCTTACGCTAGGACACCCCTCGGGCCTTATAAGCTCTCGTACGACATATATATGCTCGGAGAGAGGTGCACCGAGGTGCACAGGTTTCTTACCTATCGTCCAGCAGTGGCGTTCGTGCCATGAATATGCACCCTCGTGTCCTGACTGCGCAGCCCGAAGACCTTTTCGCCGCAGCCTCCGAGCTGGTGTCTTACGACAACATATAACGGGACCGGTCGACAGCATGAGCGTGAGGACTCACCATGCGGATTTCCATCTTGCTCGCATTCCTGGGAAACCTCTCTGCGTTCGTCTTGCTGTACGTGACTGTTGTTACTTTGCTCATCCTCTTTCCTGCATGGCTAATGGATGTATACTCTGCAGAATCCTTGTCACGTTCTCGGTTCCCGTCATAGATGACCTTTACTTCTTGCACTCGTCCGTGTTTGGTGGGACACGGTTCGGAGTATTGGGGTATTGCATAGAGTCTGCTAGACTGGAATGCACATCACTGAGGTACGTTTCTTCGTCCTGAGATCTACCAAGTCCAAGTCGAGGAACTGACTGGATGACCTGTTTGATAAGGATCGGCTACAGATTCGAACCAGAGCTGTACTATCCATTGCCCAGGGTCCTGGTTCTGTTCCCTGTTGGTATGTCTACAGCTTTCTCTCTCCCGTCCTAACAACCGCATTGATAGGACTTCACCAGCTGCGGGATTTGCAGGAACGAGTGCACTCCTTCTCTTGCCCTCATTCTTTCCCCAGTACGGAGACCAGAAACCGCCTATCCTGTACGACATTTCGGCCAGTGCGTCGTTCTTCTCGTCCACCGCGGCGTTTGCGGTTGCGATGTGGTTGTTTGCGCGGGCTATGCGTGACTTCCACGACGAAGGCTTCACAGCGTCCTTTGGCCCCTCGGTGCGTTCTCAGCTTACGTTTCTGCGTGGCGAACCCTACCTCATTCTACGCAGATCTGGATGTCACTTGCCGCCATGGTCGTGACCCTGTTCGTCGCCTTGCATGCATTGTTGGGTACTTGTATGTCCATGAGAAGCCGTTACGCCAGAAGGAAGCCCACCAACTTGCCTGGCATCTACTAGGCGTTTGGTGTACCTATATTCATTCGAGTCGAGCTTCCGGGAGATGTGTCGTCGGTCACTATGTACTTTGTTGAGTTCGGATGTGTACCTGCGAGGAGTTCATTTGATTTCTAGGCGTGCCGACGTGCGTCCCAGAAATCAGAAAAGCTCACGTTGAGAAAGGGCGCTTATATCGGGCCGAGCCCCCGACAATGCCATCTTCATCCGGGCCGGACGTTCGAAAGTTGAACTTGACCTGACAGTGATACGCCGCGTCGTACGCGTCGACGTCGGACTCGACGCGTCTCTGGACGCTCTCATACCTGCAGCTCGCCTGAGGGCTCCTTTCTGCACTGGGACACCCACCTCGTTGTGATCTGCGACTTCATTGCCTCCGAACGCCTAACGCATCCCGTTTACCCACATCGGTCACCGGATTCCCAAGCTTAAACTCAACTTGAACTGTGCTGCGGACATCCTCAAAGGACTTACGACCCGACTTCATCTGCTCACGAGTCTGACGACTTCTGTACGAACACACACGACAAGCGTCATAGAGAGGGCATGCACTGCAGCAATTCGCGATGTGTGGCCCAACCTTCCTCATGTTCTTGGCGACAATCGCCGCCCTAGTATTACTGTGAGTGCCATACTATCTGTTGCATGATCGAAGCTCAGTCAAGAGCATGACATGTAGTGTGCTCGTGATATTCTCCCAACCTTTCATCCATGTATTCTACTTCCTGAGCACCTCAGCTGAGGGAGGCCTTCAGTTCGGGGTGCTCGGATTCTGCAATGTGTCCACTGGAGTATGCTCGCAAAAGAAGTACGTCTTCCTCGCATATCTCATGTTCCCCGATCGTCATGCGACGCCACACGCAGGTTCGGTTATGAGTTCCTACCCGAGTTGCTAAACCCACTACCAATCGTGCTCGTGCTTTACCCCGTCGGTACGCATCCTGCTCCATCGCGCGTTTACAAGGCACCCTCACTAACGGCCCGTTCAGCGGCCGGTCTCGCGCTGTTAGGCGCAGTCTCATTGCTCCCTCTGTTCTATTCCCGACGACCCCCGCGATGGCCATACGTCGTGTTCGGTATGCTATCTATGCTCGCGTTCCTCGCCGCAGCCGCAGCGTTTGGGATAACGATGTGGCTCTTCACTGTCGCCCGAGATCGCTTCCGCGCCGAAGGTTTCACAGCTGACTATGGGCCCTCGGTGAGTTCACGCCTCCCATCACACATAGTCCCATCGTACCCTAACGTCGCCGCTATCTCGACTCAGACATGGATGGCCCTCGCCGCCGCTGCTGTTCTCCTGCTCGTTGCCATGAATGCCGGCTGCGGCACTTGCATGGGCGGCCGGTTTGGCCGGCAAGCGCGGCATCTGGCCTATACCTATTGAGTGGGACGGTGGTGCGATGGCGACCGGTCTGGCAGGGCGCCAGCAACCTATATTTTCTGGGGAGGTGGATAAATTATTATTCGTCGATGTATGAACGAGCCTCGGGAAAATGCTTGATTTATCAGGTCCGTATGTAACACTATGGGGCCGTGCTGCAAGTGCTGTACTCAACGCTTATTGATGTTATGACTGATCGCCCGGAACGCAATGCAGCACCGCATGTTGTGAATGTGCCAAGCCGGAGCAACCCCACTTACACACCGTGGGTGTATTGACACTCGGTCTGAATCAAGGGTATGTGATCATTTCTGTGCATTCAAACCGAAGGCACGATTTTATCGTGTGCGCGCGAGAGTATCGATGTGCGGTCGAACACGTTTGCGAGGGTAAACGGAGAGGTGCAGAAGCTCAACTCGGGTATCCAGCAAGTATCCGTAGTTGGCCGCGTGTACCTCGAACTTTGTCTCTGCTACCCAGATTTGCGGGATTGTCGGAAGCTTGTCGCCCGGTACGGTCGGAGCATGTCCTACTTATCCGCCGTGCCTGCCTTGCTGGATGAGATTCGCAACATGGGACCGTGTGCGCGTGTGCGTTCAACTAAACATAACCTATTGCCGTCAGTGGCAGATTTCACATTCTATACAGATATGCATAGCACACGAGGCAGTGACCTGCGGTGTAGTCGTTAGCACCGCAGCAGTATGCCGAATCTCTCGGAGCACTCGTAAGTAGCTTGCTTTCCGGTTGTTCGTGATCGCTTGTGGTACCGTCGGTCACAGATATCCACATCTAATTCACCATGGAGCGTGCCGTGGAACAACCCAACGTCTGCCGTGGTGATATCAGATGGCTAGGTCGAGCGCGAGACTTAGCGCGTGAGGCTCCGGCCACCACACGGCGAGGTTGTACAATGACAACGCGCTAGGTGTTGAGATCAATCCAAGTTTCCATTCGTAGAGCATGGGACGGTTAAGGAACTGTTCTCCCCTATCGTTTGCCGTTGACATGCCTCAACACGCTGTATTTATCGTGTGCGGCCTGACACGCTGTCCGATTGTAACAGCTAGGTGGTCTTTCCTTGCACCGGCGACAAACTTCTTGCAGCCAAACTTATACTTGTGCAACTCACGTTCATAATCTATTTGGCAATCGGCTAAAGCACACTAGGTCCAAGTTATCGGAGGCTGAGCGCGCGGTCTTGAACACGTCGGTACCAGGGCTGAATTGGAGAGTTGGTCGCTGTGGACTCATAGTACTCACTCTACACTATAATATAGTACTTTTTCAGTCTGGAGTCGAGATGGTGTGTGCCTACTACTTACTCGATGGTTTGCAGTTGTCAGCACGGAGTAACTACAGTACCTTCCATATCGGGCGAGCAGGTGTGGGCGGCGCCTAGCACTACCCCATGTGCGAATTGCCTTGTGCTCGGACTCCTCCACCATCGTGGCCGCCGCAGGACTGCTCGCTGCAGCTCCAGAATACCTTCATTCCACTGGGATATCCTACGTGAAGATCTTTTCCTGATACATTGCCTGATAGAACATCATGCCGCCGAAAAAGCAGCAGCAGGCCTCTGGCTCGAAGGTGAAGGATGACAAGGTATGTCCCTCTTCGATGTATGACCTATGATACACCTGACGGAGTTGATTGACGAGCTTTCTCTAGACCTTCGGCATGAAAAATGTCAGTTATGCATGCATAATTTGCCCCCGTACATCTCCCTAACGCAGGCTCGCAGAAAAACCGCTCCGCCAAGGTCCAGAAGGAGGTCGCTACTATCCAAAAGCAGCAGTCGCTCGCGGGCAAGTCGAGGGCCACGCTTGAGAAGGAGAAGGAGAAAGCTGCGCGCGAGAAGGCGAAGCTAGAGGAGGAGAAGCGGAAGAAGGAGGAGGCAGCGTTGCTCAAGCCTGTTCAGACGCAGAAGATCCCGTTCGGTGTCGATCCGAAGACCGTCCTGTGCGTGTTCTTTAAGGCAGGGACGTGCGAGAAGGGCAGCAAGTGCAAGTTCAGCCATGACATCAATGTGGGACGCAAGGTAGAGAAGAAGAACTTGTATGAGGACAGTCGAGAGGACAAGATGAAGGGTGAGTGTCGATCGTCTCCGCATTGTGTGGCCTGCGAAATTGAGTGTCCCGGAAGACACTATGGAAAACTGGGACGAGGAGAAGCTGAGGAAGGTCGTCTTGTCCAAGGGCGGGAATCCACGGACAACTACGGATGTGAGTCGTATCCTTACTCTGCTCGCTCACACGCGGAGATTCACGAGCTATGAAGATCGTATGCAAATTCTTCATCCAAGCCATCGAGACGGAAAAGTACGTACGTCCCGCGCCTCGTGCATATCTCCGTCTGATCATCCTGTCTGCTTGGAGATATGGGTGGTTCTGGGAATGTCCAAACGGCGAAAACTGTCACTACCGACACGCGCTCCCCCCAGGATTCGTGCTCAAGTCTCAGAAGAAGGCGTTGGAGGACGCTGAGAAAGCGAACACCATCAGTCTGGAGGAGTTCCTCGAAGTAGAGGTGAGGCTGCCATCATAGTCGGCTTCTCTCGGTGACCCTGACCCGTTCCTGATAGCGCCACAAACTGGGTACCAACCTCACGCCCGTGACACCCGAGTCATTCGCTAAGTGGAAGCGCACTCGAATGGACAAGAAGCTTGCAGAGGAGGAGGCGCTGAAGAAGGCGAAGGACGATAAGCACGCTGCGGGTAAGAGCAGCGGTATGAGCGGAAGGGATCTGGTGCGTCTAGGGTCTCATCATTTTATGGCAGTTGTACTGATATCCGCTTGCATAGTTCACGTACAACCCGGAGTGGTTCGAGGACGACGAGGAGCCCGAGGAAGATTGGGATCTCGCCAAGTACCGGAAGGAGCAGGAAGAGGAGGATCGTGCAGCGGAAGAGGAACGCATCCGCCAGCTACAGCTCAACGGGGTCGAGTCTGTAGAAGTTGCCGCAGACGATGCAGACGGCGGCACTGCCTGAGTTCTCCCACTGCTCGGCTTCACACACACAAGCACTACCTCTTTGCATGTATCACTATCCCCCATGTGCAATCAGCGATGTTACATATATCTACATGAGCATGACACAAATCAGTCCTCGTCGTCACTGGCATAGTCGCCAAGCCCCAGTCCCCCCGGAAGTGGTGGTGGCGCAACAACCGTCTTCGGCGGCGGAGGTGCAGCAGACCCAAGCCCGTTTTTCCGGCGTATTTCGGCAAAGTACTTCATACCCTCCAGCGCGTCGGCACTTAGGATGCCAGACTTCTGTTGGGTCTCTGGTAGGGGTGGCGGCGACGGTGAAACCTCCGCATGGGCGTCCTCGATCAATCTCGGACGCTTTGCTTCCCGCTCGTCCTCCTCCGGCATCTCTTCCTCCGGCCCGAGCTCGACCCCATCCTCTAGTGCGCGCATGGCACGCATTGCATCCACGATGCGGGGGTCCATGCGGGACTGGATAGCCTCCCGCCCGATCTCCTCCAGCCGCCGCTTCTCCGCCACTTTTGAGGTGGGGTTGGGGTCTTCTGTCGCCCACCGCACATTCAGGATCTCGTCGTTGTCTAGTGACTGGCAGGCCATCGATTCTTTTGCGAACTGGGCGTTCAGCTCAGACACGTAGGTGACGAAGGCGACGCTCCGGTACTGGAGGACACGGACTGTATGGAACATCAGCATGCACGCGAAGTGGTCCAATGAGGTTTGAACTCACTCTTCTCAATCTCGCCCCACTCCTTGAAATGCCGCCGCACGACCTCCTCAGTCTCAGGGCCCGTACCCGTCTCCTTGATCCGGCCGATGTACAGTGTACGGTTCTGCCGCTGGAAGGAACCCACACCACCCATGTCATCTCGGTAGTCCGCAAATTTGTCTCGAGCGAAGCAGTCCTTGGATGTGTCCGGAAGCGCAGTCGAGGCGTCGGGGAGCATGTGGAGATACTCGCACTCCCAGCCGTACGGGCAGCAGCCGCGCGCGAAGAAGAGGCAGCAATACTTCACCCCTGTGGTGTTCGCCCGCGTGAGGCCGGCGTCGCGCTTGATGTTGCAGCGTGTCTGGGACTTGGTCTTGCTGTATGAGGGGCGATGGTCAGTCTCGCATGTGGACACGGCACTCACGAGAGAACGCACTTGGAGTAGCTGTCCTCGCGGTCCCCTCCAGCCCATTTGTTATACCATATGTCTGCGAAAACTGTGAGCACAGTCCAGCGGTTGAGTGATGGATCTACGCACTGTACTCCTTCCCCGTCTGCGGAGCCTCTTTCTTCTCAACGTCTCCAGGCTTCACCTGCTTGCGTGCGGGCTTCAACTTCTTGGCCTTCTTCGGCGCCGTCACGACCTGAGTCTCGGCCTCGGTCGCGCTCATGATGGAGATGTCGTGGTTAACAGCAAGAAAGTCGAGAATGGATTGGTCAACCAGACAGCTTAGAACGACAAGGTGGAGGTAATAGTTGGTGTTGACGTCTGTTAAGTAGTTTCAGAAGGTTGATGGTCTTACTTACGTACTCAACATCGCCACGTGGGAGTTGGTATGCTGTGACGCGCGCGCTTGTGCGTTGACCCAAACCCCGATCCTCGCCGAACCCCATTAGCCACTGGCTCGGTCGACCTTGAATTCGTTTGCCAATTTCCAGCCACCTGCAACCGGCTTTTATCACTCTCAAATTCGATGCCTGCTTTCTCCGGCTGGCAAACATTGAAGCGCAAGACCTAAAACGCGCCCGCAACTCCGGCGGTCTCCATAGGGGCCCAACTGGTCCTCCTCTGTAGCGTGCAACCATCACCGGAGGTGAGGTCGCTCGTGATGTTCATCGGCTACTCATTGTGAAGGCAAACCATCACCAGCACTGGCCTCAGCCTCCGCTCGCTGCGGAGAGCAACGTTAGTTTAACCTTCGTGATCTGGGCACACATAGTTATGGAAGTTTGACACAGCACGATGACCACATGCACGGCTGCCATTGTTGCCGTTATGGTGAATATGCAACGGCGGCAGTGAGCTACCCTATCCGCTGAGGATCCAAGATCTGTGATCCAGTCGCTCATGTTGCGTCGTTTCGCCACACGACGCTCCGCAACGTGCGCGTCCGGACATAGATTCTGGTGACCTATGATCGGGCTTGAAAGGTCCTAGCGCCACATAGAGACTCATGGCAGCCCCGGTGATTGGTACGTTGGAGCCTGGTCCTATTCACCTGGCGTGCTAGGGCTTCAGTGTGTATAGCACGAGACGCATGACATTGTTTATGCACCGGTTCTCGGAGCTCCTGAAGTCCAGGTTTGCTCCTGATCTCGCGGTCTCAGATTCTGAGAGGTGTACATATCCAGATCCGTGGTCTGGTGCGTCTCCACGCGGTACGTGCGCTGTTCGTCTCACTCGCCTACCAGCCAACCAGGTTGCGACCTTGCATCTCGACAGCAAGGTGTTGGCTATCCAGCGCGTTTACCTGCGGCACAGGCAATACATGGATTATTCTCGGCCGATGTGGAACTTCAGCGGTCTACGATTTCAGTGACGCCCGCAACGGAATCCGAAGAGTTTCGAGGTAGGACATGAGATGACTGGGTGGCATAGAAGCTGGCTGACGCATCGCCGAGAAACTTTGTCAGACTAGCTCTGCTTCGGACGGTAAGTATATGGTTCCAAGAACTTACGCTAGACGTGCCTCCGAGCTCACCCGATGTCGTTTGCAGGTCAAGCAGTCGAGACATGTCCAGCTGGTCCTCACATCGACAGCTTGAAACATAATATGACATCACCGCTCGGGAATTCGAACATCGACGCGGAGATTGCCAACGCGAACCAGGGATCGCAAGGATCAGTCCGAGAAGACAGGAGCTCGCGCCGGAGGAAACAGGGTAAGCGTGGGTACGGACACGACCACTGCTGACCTCTCTTGTACACTCCAGGTTACTAGGATATTCGCCGCGCGTTGTTGCAGAGAATACGCTGCAGTGGGTCGAAGCCGCGGTGAAGGTGCGTGCAGCTCAAGGGATCTGCAATTGCGCGACGAAAGACGCGTACCGAAGTGAATCATGGTGCGGATGGGATCGCTTTGTCAACATATGTGGGCACGAACAGTCATGCTGAGTCGATTTCGAAGGAGGTCACTGACAGGTGAGTCAAGACAATCGCGATCTCCAATCACACAAACAGTGAAACACCGCCGCAGCCACGAGCGGAGGCCCTGCATTTTGTCCTCGCATCGCAGCGGAATCGTCCATCAGTCGTCCACGTGCGCCCCCAATCCGCCCACCGCCGCGTTCCGGCGGCAAAAACGCCGGTGTGTGAGCCCCGCAAAGGCCAAAGGAGGTGCGCGCTCGCGATCCCGACGCTTTCCTAATGCGCCCTGCAAGCGTCTCTGCTCAGATCGGGGCGCGGCGTTCCTTACGTGCCTGCCCGATGGCAATCACGACCACGTATTCCACACGTGTGGAGTCAATTTGCAGAGAGTCGCAGCGTGTCGAGCCGCTCATCCGCTCGCGATCGGAGCTCGGCAAACGGTCACAATCGCGTTGGGACGTGACGGACGCGTTCACTCCCGACCGGTATCTTTGCACCAGCCCACGCGTTTCGCTCATCCGTGGTACACCAGTGACTCTAGTCTGGATGTCGTGGCTATGAAACCAACAGGCACCCATCCTCAGCCTATATAAAGGTATGCACGAACTTCTCCCTGTTCTTTGTCCAACGAGAGCAACTCGCCGCAGAATCCACTCACTGCTTCCGCTCTTGCTCATCCATCAACCACTCTCAATGTCGCAGGCTCTTGCAGATGCTTCGAGCGGCGGAGGCGCATCGGGTGGCTCATCCTCGAGACGAGCTCCCCGTGGTGCCGCTTGCCTCAACTGTCGTCGACGCAAGATGGTACGTCGTGCAGACCATCTGCAGAGGTCATAGTTAGGGTCATAGCTGACGTTGCTCGCAGAGATGCGATGGTGGTCGTCCTGTCTGTGGCCAGTGCATCCGCACTGGCAGAGAGGCCGACTGCGAATATACCGACGGTCCTGGTCCGAGTCCAACGCAAGTGCTTGAGGAGCAGATTGCTCGTCTCGAATCCCGCATCCGCGAGCTCGAGCACCCTGAGCTGGTTGCGCCATCGGTGACGCTGAACCCTACTCATGGGCAGGGCCCCGCGTTGGGTCAGCCTCAAGCGCGTATGTAGTCCCCCCGATCACAAGAACGCTCTTCTAACTTTGTTTTACGTTGAGCAGTGCTGGCAGGAGCTCCCAACATACCCATGCTCGGCCGCATTGGCACCCCCGACCCACTGCCCTTGATGATACCCGGTGCCTTCGGTCAGCCAGGCGGACCAACTCCTGCTTTGTCTCAAGACCCTCTCATGGAGCCGCCCGTTGACCTTGTCCGGACTCTGTGAGCACGCATCATCAGTCTGTGCGATGCTTTTCATGCTGAACCATACTAGCGTCAACGCTTTTCTGCCGCATGTCTCTTCTTTGGGGTTCTTCCTGCATGTGCCGCACTTTATGCAGTTCATCCAACTTCCAGCCGGTGATCCTCGGCGGGCCCAGCTCTCACCCGCCCTTCTCAATGCCGTGTATCTGTGGGGAGCTCATCTATCTACCTCCCAGAACATTCGCGCGTACGAAGCGACATTTTTGACACGGGCAACAAGCGCCCTGTCATCCGCACTGCGCGATTCGCACTACACCGTGATGAACCTGATACAAGCGGAACTCCTCATGGCCAATTATTTCTTCACGACATCTCGATTTCTAGAGGGCAGGTACCACTGCAGTGCCGCGGTGGCTTTGGTGCTGAGCTGCCGCCTTGGTAAAATCCGGAGTTCTGCGGATCAAGGACATGGCCACGGAGTACAAGGGCGGGAAAATAATTTGCCGCCCCCACGCGACGCGATCGAGGAGGGCGAGCGCATTCGCGGTTTCTGGTATGTCTATGCTCTCGACAAGACTTGGGCCGTTGCTCTGGGCTCGCCGTCACACTTCAACGGCGCGCACACGGGTTCTCATGTCGACACCCCGTGGCCGCTGGAGATGGCACAGTATGAGGCGGTATGTTCTCCGACTTTGTATGATTGTTCCGCTGTCACTCAATGTTCGCGGGTGCTGTGGCATTTAGGGCGGAATGGCTCATGAATTCCGGAGCGCTCTCACGGTGCACAACTTCGTTTCGGGCGCTGCGTCCGTGCCATACGCCGGCCGCGATTCCCAGCTGTCTCTCCGGGCAAAGGCCGCAACTCTCTTTGAGCGAGCTACGAACCTGGCATCACAATGGTCCCGTGAGTTCCCTCTGCTGTGTCGTGTATAGTCGCGATGATAGTGCTAATGTCTCCTTTGCCGCTCACGCAACAGCCAACATCGACCGGAACGAGTTCTACGGTAAATTCATGGCCCTAGATGGCCTGATTGACCGCTTCACCGCTTCACTTCCTCCGATTGAGCGCAGCGGCAACCCTGATGTCGCACTGACCTCCCTTGTTACGCACACACTCACCCGGGCGGCGACGATCCAGCTGCGCAGCAACTTTAAGGACTACGACAGGATGAGCGACCGGAAAGATTTCGCCGCTGCGCAAGCCGTGGCTGCACTTCTCGACAATCTCAACTTACCTCCGACGAACATCGACCCGATCCTTGCAGTACGTCGCAATTGCACCCTTTGATACGTCGTCTAGAGCACCGGACTGACTCCTGTTACGTCGTTTGCCAAGATCTTATGGACGGCCATAAGCCGCGTACTCATTGGTGAGATCATCCGCTCCGATGCTGTCCAGGCGCTCTCCTCATCGCAGCCCCTGTTCCTCTTCGATCCCTACGCGCCCTCCTCTTCGTCATCTCAACCACAACCGGAAACCCGACCGCACACTCCCCCTCGAACGTCTTACGCCGCCGTGCTGACCGGTTCGACATCTTCAGCGTCTGCCGGCCCAAGCACGGCGCGCACTCCACAGCGCGACGCCATACGCGCGATGCTCGACAGGGTCCTCGGCGCGATGAACAGGTTCCGGGACGCGTCCCCGCTGATGGGTATGATCCACGATGGCTTCGTCTCTCTCTTGGCGGCGATGAACTGACGCATGGGGATTGGTTTTGGGTGTGGTGACGGCAGGCATGCAATTTGCTGAGGTGCGCAGAAGCCTCGAGTGAGCCTCGGGGTCAAGTGCAAGAAGAGTGAAGGTGTGGAAGTTCCATATGCACGTTAGAGCTAACATAGACTCGTTCCCTATAGAGTACACCCCTCTCACTAGATCCGCTCCTCGACCGACAGTCCGACCACTACCGACACCGACTGCACTTAAGTTTCTGCCTCAACGCTCCTCAATGACGCTTGACCGGCATCCCAACTTCCTCAACCAATCCCCACCCTCATACACGCAAATTTTCGTTCTTCAGCTGCTTCTTGCTTCCTAACATGCAGCTTCACAAGATTTTCTTCGATGATACCCGCTCTCGTCCCCCGTCCCCCGTTAGAATATGTGCCACACTGCACTGTATCGCTCTCGCTCGTCGTGCTCGCTTCCGTGCTTTCCTGAGTTCCCGTCCCGGTTCCCTAACTTTATTGCTGTATCCACTAGCGAGCATCTCTAGGTCGCTCTGACTTCCGGACCTCCCCTTGTCTCCTGTCTCCGCAGCCTTTGAGCTCACCGTTATCCCGCTAACTGTATCTTCCCCACCCTTAGATGGTGGACGCCCGTCGTGATATGTATTGACACCCCCAACCGCCTGTACAGAACTCCCCAGACAGACACTGCCCTGTATATGATGATGATACCCCCATCCGTGCCACGCGTGAAGCCCGAGAGAGTGGTCGAACGCGGTGATCTGAGACCCGCAAGCTGGAGCCTGCCGATTCCGAATGATCAAACCAGCCTCTCACTCTCGATGATAGTCCTTGTTCTTTCTCAGTCCGCCGTGATGCCGACAAACGTACATGGCGCCTGCACTGCATTGGCACTTTGGGGAAGGCCAAAGTTCAGTCGTGTTCCGGCGCCACACACATGCGCTGATGCCCACCCGCATGCTCGAAAATCAGTGGATGAATGTCTGTCGCAGTGGGCGGCGAGGTGGTGGCGTTTGCACCCGGTGCGATGATGCACCTTGCAACGCAACGCAACGTAAGTACCTCCGATTCGGAGGAAGCAACGAGCGGACGGTTGAGGTCACGCTAGTCTCGAATATCCGAGTCCGAGACGTGATTTCGTCTTGCACATCATGACCGAGGATTACGGATACAATAAGCCGTCGGAGGTGGATATCGTACCTACTAACAGGTGTAAGCGGCATATTTGACAAATGGTCTGGCATTACTCCCGCATCATGCCCATCGGAGATTGGGAATTCGGAGAATGCATAGCGTGACATTACTAAGCGCAACGGCATACCGCCGACTCCGTGGACACTCAGCGGCGTGCACACCGGATATGTCAGGAAGTAGTAGCTGTCCTGGGAGCAATTCAGCTGGACGGACTGACGAAAGCTCTGACGAAGCGCGGTAGGTCGGTCTATTCCTGGCTGCGATAATCGGAGTATTGTGGCCGACGGAAGCAAACTAGATTTCGAGTGTTGTCACGAGCGGAGCAGGCGTTGGCAATTAGCCATCCATCAAGTGCGCCGGATTCGGTGCCGTGGTGTCACTGTAAGAATGCATCCCCTGATACTTAGCCACTGCCCCCGACTTGATCTCTCCTGACTCCTGTTCGAACCAGATTGCAGTCGGGAGTGAACCGCGTCCGCCGCGCCGCACTGCGCACTGCGTGGCGGCTCGCCGGCGTGCTGATAGACATCCGTGCCGACGGGACTAAACATACTCACGCAGCAACGTGGCTGTTGCCTGTCGAGTCGGGCGACTTGCAACTGAGCTGGACGGGGCACGGCGAAACGGCGAGTCAGAGCGCGTGCAATTCAAATCGAAGTGAATTGGGTGCAGGTTGGGTGAGAACTGGTGAGAAGAGTGCTACGCAAGATGGCAATCCGTGAAAAAGTCTCCGGAAGCTCAGTCCGAGCATAAGCCGCGCAGGAGGTTATTATTGGGCCAATGAAAGGATAATTTTATTGACAGTACGCCGCAAAGCAAGCTTGCTAGCATGCTAGCATGATAGCACCTGGGCGTGCAAGCAAGCGCATAGGGGCGCAAGCTCCGGGCCTAGTGGCATGCATGACTATAGGAATACGTACAGCCGAGGTGAAGACACGGTGTCCCTGTGCCAACAGCGATATTTTGGCGAGCCTCGAGGAAGAAGAGAAGCTCATTGGTGTTCTCTGTAGCGCCCAAGAGCTATAAACCTTCCCCCAAGCACGCAAGCTTTCGCGCAAGATCCACAGCAAGGTTCTGAGTCAAAGCAGACAAGGACTAGGCATGGGAGAGTGACCGATTGACTCGAGCGGCGAGCTTGCCGCAGCCGGGGGCCAGGTCTATCGCGAAGGTCGACCACGCGTGGCAAGAGACATTCATAGACATGAAAGACACTTTGGCATATGGGACCTGTAGGACGTCAGAAGACCATCATGCTGAGCGTACACGTACGTGTGATGAAACGCGTTCGCGCCATGCACGAACTACGGCCGCAGTGCTATGAGAGCTAGCTCATCTCCGTTCGTGACACGCTACCTCGTGGCGTGCTGGCTGGCTGGCAAACATACGCACTTCGCCGGAAAGCTGATAGAACAAGCGGTGGTTAGAGACCACGAGATCGCAGTGACGAGAGAACAGATTAGCGAGGCAAAGAAGCCAACTCTTTGTCAGAAGACAGAGGTAAGTCATCGATACAGATGGTGATCCACATGAGACAGACTGCGGCCTCCGGTTGCACACCTATTGTCGTCGAGAGCGCATGGCCTGGGACGCGTCCTGGGTAAGTATTATCGCGTCGTTAGCGCGATTTATCGATGAAGAGGACAATTGAAGATACTGGGAAAGGTCAAGACGCGGAAACGGACGTGCCTTGGTTCGCTCGAAAAGGACGGTCGAGATGGAGAGGCACCGGATCGCGCGCGTCAGCGGCGCGAAGTCAACTGATCCGACACGCAAGCATGATGAACAACGGCTCTGAAGCCTCGCGATGGTCCGTGCGGGCAAGGGCGACGGTGCAGGAGACAATGCGCGCAGGACGCGCGCGGGCGGGAGGAGAAGGGCGGGAGAAGGCGTGGCTGGCGCGGTGGAAGACGCGTCGAGCTGCTGAGGCTGCCTGAGACGCGTCGAGCGCGGCTTTATGGGCGTCTAGGAAAAAGCGCGGTCTATTATGTAAGCGCTCGGGTGGCGCCGGCTACTCGACGCGACGCGCTCTCGCCGCGGTGTGCCCATCCGCGTCTCTTCCTGTCACACGTCCCCCAACGTCCCAAACACTGCCCGGCACCGCGTCCCTCGTCCTCCACGTCCTCCTCGACGCCAGCCACCACGTCGGCGACAACGACTACGCTTCTGGCGACGCGTTCTGCCGCCATGGCTACTCCCTCGTCATCCGCGACGACCCCATCCCCTAGACCCCGGTATCTCCAGTCCCCTGGGGGCGCGTCGTCCTCCACGATCGCGTCCAACGGCCTTCCATCCAACGACAACGACGAACGAGAGCGGCTTGCCAAGAAGATTACGGCTGGGGCCCACATTGGCGAGGTATGTTTGAACGCGTCTACCTCCTCATTCCCGCACCTCTGCCAGTGTTCACATCGCCCCACGACCCATGTCGCGTCTCCTCTCGAGACGATGCTGCTGCATATGTGTTATTTTAATTTTTATCACCACAAAACGCGTATAGCAGCGGCGATTAATTGTTCCGACGGTTCGATGTCTCTCCTATGCAGACATTGCCGTGGGAAGCACCACGACAGAGTTCTCGCGTCTTTGGCTCATATATTCGCATTCGGTACCTTGTGTATCGATGTTGTAACAGTATCGACGCTGTTATGTGGCTGCGCGGACCGTCTCTCATGTTTTGAGTCCAACTGCGATAACTGTGGCTAACCTACCCCTGTTCTTCCTGTGCAGCTCGCCCTCAGCCTACGCGCTCGGCTATTATATGCCAACTTCAAGGTCCGAAGCAACACGACCAGCCACACACTCAACGAGCTCGATTCTCAGCTACCTCCAGCCGGCAAGCACACTCCGAATGGCAAGCGGACTGCCAATTTCTTCCACGATCCAGGCAGTCCCACGGGCAACGCTATGTCAGCCGGTCAGTCGCGGTCGGGCGCACGGAAAGGATCCATGGCCCCGCCGCCTGCGGTGACAGCGTCCGCTGCGCAGAGCTTATTCTCGTCGATATTGGCGCCGCCCGCTGCGAAACGCGCCCGAACCATCCACAACCCTGAAGACCCACCAGTCCCTGCCCCGGAGAAACTGGTCGAACAGACTCGTTCTCCGCATCGTTCATCAAAGGCCACGCGTACCCCAGACGCACGCACAAAGTCTAAGTCGCATAAAGCCGCCAGAGACAAGGCCGGCGCTCCGTCGTCGGGCAGAGGCAAGGGGAAGGGGAAGCAACGCATAACGGCCGAAGGCAGCTTCGAACAACCGGCCGTAGAAGACAGGGAAATTGACATGGAAGCCGCGGCAACACTGACCACTCTCCTCTTGAATCAGACCAGACCCTCAGTGTCGGTCGGCTCTCCTCGCTCAAGTATATCTGCAGGTTCCGACTCAGGATCCACGCATTCCTTTGCGCACTATGCGCAAAGCGCCACTAGGACGGCTTCAGGTGGTACGCCTGGGCCGCCTTCTCAACAGTCCCTGTTCGCCCGCACCACCTCTACCCCGCCACACTCTCCAGCAATGTCGCAGGCTTCTCCAGCTCTGTCGCACGCTACGGCGCGTCGGTCGAGCATAACGCAGGGAAGCAGCTTACGCCAAGAAGGCGCTGGTACGCCGAAGATGACGCCCCGTGACCGCGTCGACGACACTGATGCAGCAGATATGCTGCTCCTCATGGCCACTTCCCCTTCCCCGGCCCGACCCTCCACAACGCGGGATAGGGATGCGAGAGATGCTGCTGCCTATCGTGCATTGCGCGGCGGCGGCTCAGGGCTGAAGGGCCGTGTTCTTTTCCCGACGTATGGCGGTGGGGAAGACAGCGGAGGTGGCGGTACTCCTCGGATGCTGTCCCGGGAAATGAGCGGCAGCTTCGCGTCGATGTCGAGCACAATGACGGAGCCTGTTTCGCCTAGAACCATTCCTTCCACGGCCTCGCACGCTCCGTCTCGACTGTCTACGGTACAGGACGCGTCGCAAGGCGGCGATCACGGATACCTTGACGTACCTATGCTGCCCACGGTTACACCGCCAACACCGACAGACCAAGCGCCGTCCCAGTTGCTATCACCTGTACTTCCTTCGTCTCAGCATACTTCCAGCCGGCCAGCAACGCAGTCTGTAGAAGCGCAAGCGTCTTCGTCTACGGTAGGCTAGACCAATATGTGTACAGTATGTTGGGCAGCTCACGTTTCGTCGCAGCAATAATTTGAACATGTCCGTACCTTCCTGTTTCAACTCGCCGGCCTTCCAAGCGCACTTTGACGCAAAGACCGGCTATCGTCACGACAGCACATGTTCCCCCACACTCCTTCCGCAGAAAGCGAACTGAGCATGAGGCGTCTGCGCCTGATGCTCGGCTCGCCGTACATATTCATTCTGCTTTCCCATCCCACAATTGTATCGGTCTGCTCAATTCTATGGCGCCATCGCAGAGAACCGGATGGACTCATCGTGTATTCAAGCCCGCTTACATCTTGTAGCCTCCTCAATTGACGTATGTCCCGCCGCGCGCACTGCTAACGAACGTGCATACGACCATAGCACGCCGGTCGAATATTTATTGGAGATGCTCCCTTCATGTCACCACACACGCCACGCCATGACTGTCCCTCCTGGATCCGACTGTCTTCGTCCCTTCGCTCCCCTCCACAGCGGACCTACTCACCGTTTGCTATTTATCGGGATGCTACAACGGGGCCGTAGCCATGCGGACTCAAGTGTACGATCATCTCTTCCTCCTCTTTCCTCCGTTTCACATCCCCATCCCTACACGACGAGTTACGATCGATGCTCGATCTGTTCTGTTCGCATAGGTTATATCGCTGTGTTGGGTTATCTTCGTGATATTTGCCTTACTAGTCTCCGCCTTTCCTTTCCCCTTTCATTTCTACCTTCGATCTAGTTGGTTCGCCTATCTCGCTTTGCTGTCCATAGTTGTATTTCCGCTTCGTTTTCGCGCTGTATACAATACGTGCCCCGCGTTTCGTTCGTTACTCAATCAGCTGGTGATGTTACGGTATTCCTCACCATCCTCTCCTTCCTCCCTGCTTCCGCACGCGTCATGTGGGTTTAGTTACCCGCTGCGGTCGCAGCTGCTCCATCTTCTTTCGTTATCAACGTCTCATATCCATGTTCACGTTCCTCCGACTACATGTCGAGCTCCATCGCTGCCCAGTGTCGCTGTCCATTTCTGTCACGCATTCCTAGTCTGTAACCTCGTCCATGTACAATACAACTATCTCGTCCAATCTTATCCAATTCAAACACATCCGAGGGGGTTTTGAGTGCAGGTGTGCGGGATAAACTGCTCGCGTACTATCACACGACAGTACTTGCAAAATGCGACAGACGCGCAAAGCCGACCCTTCCACTCCTTCCGTTGCGACAAAAGTGCTCCGATAGGTCACAATAGCAGCAAGCTGACTGCATACAAAGTTTGAGACCAAGCCGATGCCTACAGCGGCCTGCAGGGCGGGTTTGCGCCAGGTGTCGCTTTTGCAAGTACTAAGTACTGTCACTGGCAGACTGTAGTTTGTCTCGTCGAGACAAGCGCGCGGTCTTTTAGAAAGCCGCTCGACCAAGGCGCTTCAATTGATCCTATGCACTTCTCCTCTTTCCCCTGCTTTCTCCCGTCATAACGCCGTACTCTCATCGCCTCGACTCTCGGGCAGGCCATTCTTTTCTCCGAGGACCTCCGTAACGCGAAGAATATTTTGTTCGCGGGCGGAAAGGATTCACGGGTGGGAACATCTTCGACAGCTGGTAGAGGGTCTCACAGGTGAGCAATATTGTCTTTGTCGGGGCGGAGAAGTGGTCCTCAAGTTGAAATGGATGGCAGGCCCGTTAATTGGTACCATCGCGGCCACGCGCATACGAAGTAACAGCTCAGTGGAAAGTGTGGTGTCTGTGCGCGCGTATGCCCCACCTCGAACGTGTGTAATGCAGGGAACGAACATAAACAAGATGTCGATCGCAAGCTACGCAACAAGTCCGCCGCACCACGCCCAGCAGTACGACATGAGTGCGTACTTGCGGCAGCCCTCCTCCTCCCCAATTATGCACCGCGCAAGCGTACCTTCGAGCGCACAGATCCCGGCTCCCTTCAAAGCCCCCGCTCACAAGCACGCTCACCACCTGCACTCCATTCCTCCCCGTGAGAAATCTACGCGGACACTCATCATCGACCATCTCCTCTGGGTTCATGGCCGGACGCGCTTCGCACAGGCCCGGGCGGAGCTCGGCATGACAGATCGCACTGGTGGCTCGTCGTCCCGCAACTACCAGCATCGGGAGCGCCCAGAGAACTACGAGGAGGAAGAGGAGGTGTGGAGCGAAGGCGAGGACTACCGGGTATTGAGTGCGCGCGAGGGCGGGCCTGACCATACCCACGGCGAGGACGAGGAAGACCGACTGGAGAGGCAGGCCTTACCCCTCGCGCGGAATCTGCGCCTTCGTGCTGAGAGCGTCGAGAAGGTCGTGACTGCAATGCTCGACCAACCTCCCTTGGAAAAGCCCATGCATCCGGATGACCTCTTGGACCCGCCGACTTCGCCTTCTTTGCAGCCGCAGAATGCGCGGCAGCAGCATGAGCACACGCTTCCGAATGGCGTTCGCCTCCGCCTCGCCCTTGCCACAGTCATCAACGACTTCTTCTCCCGCCGCGCACCAGACCCGCGCAGCAGAACTCCTGTGGTACACACTGATGGCAACGTGCCAGCCTCATCTTTCCTGCCGTCCTCGCTCGTCCCACTTGCTGGCATGTCGTCTGCGTCCTTCGTTCCCGGTGTGGCGCGGCCACAGCACAAGCCCGTCCCTAGCGAATATATTCGCTCGCTGTATGCGATTGGCTCGGATCCTGACGCGTCCAACGCGCCCCCGTCATTGCGATGTCCTAGGCATCTGCATATGAGTTGCGAGATCTGCGTCGAGGCTAAGACGCAGTTCAACTCTCGTGCGGGGCAAGCGCGTGGTGGTCGGTCGACCTCAGGCCGTGCTGGTTCCACCACTGGCAGCAGCCCTGGCGACGGCTCCTCCTCGAGCAACGGTCCTGTGATCGCGACTGGAGTCACGGGCTGGCAAGATGGGAGCGGCATTGGGTCGGGCTTGGCGCGTCCAGGACAGCACGGGACGGTGCTCCGACGGCCATCCATGCCAAACGGTGTACCCGGACACGGCGCGGTCCCGACGATGCACAACACGAAGCTTGCGGAGCTGATTCCGCGGTTCTTGCGCCTCAGTGCGCTTGTCGCGATGGAACTTGGGCGGGAGGCGACGGAGGACCGAGCATCTGTCGATGGCGGAGATAGGCGCGACGAGGATGGCGTGAACAGCTCGGGAGCTCCGCGTACTCCGCGCCACATGCCCATGTCCCCGCAGACGTCGCCCCGGGTGCCTGCGCAAAGGCATCTTTCAGATTCCAGCTTCCACTTCAATGCGTTCCGGCCGTCTCGGGAGTGGTACTACGTCTTCGCAGGTCTTCTCACGAGGGCAGTCCTCGAAGGGTATCTCACCGCCAACTGGCGAGGTGTCGAGCCTCTCGAGGTGCTACTTGGAATTGGTCTCGCGATGTCGCCGCAGGTCTTACGCGCGAACGGAGGGACGAGGTCGCAGGATAACTCGGCTCCGAGCTCTTCAGGGTCTACGGCTGGACGTGCAAGTTGGAGCGGAGATCCCGAGTTCACAGAGTTCGACCCCGATGACCTCCCGGAACTCAGTGAGGCGGTCAAGGTGCTATTCCCTTCCCTGCGGGAGCCCATGGGCGGCGGTAATACCCCAATCTATTACCAACGCGAGGGAGCAGAACTCGAGTACGAGATTGAGATGACGGAGAGGCTGGCGAGGGTGAGTCTCCTATCTGTGCTGGATAATGACATGTCTGACCCCTGTCTCAGTTCTACGCGGTTCCCCAGTCAACCCCAGATGTTGCCACACACATGGAGGATCTCGCATGGCAGTTCCCTGCGGAAGCCGTCGAGCGCGCCGCGGTGCGATTCTGCGAAGCTATCGCGCGCTGGCGGGGCAAGCCTGAACTCGAGACTTACAAAAAGGCATCCTGGATCATCGGTTCGAAGGACCAATATCATGCGTCGGGTACTACGAATGGCTCGACGTCGAGCGCTGCTCCCGCGGCCATGTCGATCGAATCTCTCGTCCATTCCAACCCGACGAGCCCCAGCAACACTACCACAATGTCGACGCCCGTGTCGGCACGACCACCTGAGCCGGTGCGCTCGAGGAGACCGCCGATCGAGCAGTACTTCACGCCTCCGCCGAGCTTCGCGCTGTCGAGGAAGAGGCGTAGGGATGATGCGGATAGAGGAGAGGCCCGGCCTGCGCCTATGCCCCCTACGTATGGGTGAGGATCGCGGCGAGGGGACTATAGAATGGGATTGTTAGTTCTTATGAGTGGTATATGCGACGTGACCTACTACTGTATTATCCTTATTGGATGGTAAGTGCTGGGGTTGTTCACATTAGTGCGACGGTGGCTGATCACGCTTTACCTTGCAGTTGTACCATATATGTACCCGCTCTTCGATGCTGTCCAAGTTATCGTTCCCACTGTGTTCGTGACTGTTCACTCCGCTCTCACTGTCACCTATACCGAGATCGGGTAGAAGTCTCGTACTTGTTGCGCTAGCCACCATCGCAGGTGACGCTTACTGATACCTCGTACATTATCTGGCAAGAAGACCGGCCTCGATTCTAATGTCCATGTCCCTGTTTGAATACCATCTTCCGAAAATGCGTCCGACCTCAGCTCGAAGGCCGAAGTAACCAGCCTTGCGAAGTAAGATTGGCGGTACGCTTGCTAGAAGTCGCGCGTCACGCAAGATAATGACTTCTGATGTAACTCGTCGTGGTCTGGACAAGGACGGGAAGCCGGAAGAGGGTCTGCACCTTATTGTCGGGGGCGTACGTGACGACAGTGAAGTCCAGCCATCCTTTCCCTTTCCTTCCCTGAAAGGTCTTGCAGCGCAAGAGGGTAGAGAATGGTCTGCAGTTGGATAGTACACGATAGCGGTCTACACCTAGTTACTCTCCGTATGCTTGATATACGCCGACATCTCGAACGTCTTGTCCTTCGGAAGCAAGTGGATGGGGCCAGATCCTGCGACAGTATATCCGAGCCCTTCGTAGACCTGCACACAAGCCCATGAACGTGAGTCAGAATGCGCAACGTACAAGATACACTTACTCTGCTGGAACTGCCTGTCTCGAGGACAGACGCTACCCCCACAGCGTGGGCCTGCCCATCTTCAGTCCAGGCACTGGCGGCATGACAAGAATGACAAGGATGAGACTAACCTTGCTCTCTGCGAACTGCATGAGCGCCCTTGCGATCCCCTTACGGCGTCGTTGGGGATGTACTCCGATCAACTGGAGGTGGTATGCTCCGAGCTTCACGTCAGGACCCAACGCACGCTCGACCATATCGTCGTACTCGTCGAGAAACTGTGATATGGCGGTGAGAGACAGCATGTGTGTGAGGGGAAGACGCTACATACCTGAGTCCACCAGTCACGCAGCTCGAGTTCCAGCTTCGCCATGAGCTGGTTCCACCCTGCCTCGCGCTGAGCCTCGCTGAAGTGCTTGTCAGAACGGGAAGCGGAGTTTACCGCATCTGAACGTACGTGGAAAGGAACTTCGAACCGGGCGGGAACCTGGAAAGATACATATGAGCATCGCAGTCCATACCATAGATGCGTTACACACCAGACAGCAACCCCCACTACACCTTCATCGGGTAGCTCGGCGATATGGACCTCGCCCCCGTTGTTTGCAAGGGCAGCAGTAATGTGCGCCCTGTGCATTGGCTCCTGCAGGTCCTTATCGCCACCCAGGGCAAACGCAAAGAACCCTACGCAGCACGTCAGTCAAGGGTAAACAAGTTCATGATGAGCACATCCTCACGGTAGCTGAACGCTTCTGCGAGTAACTTGGTATACGCATCAATCTCCGCCTCTGAGCGCGCTAATTAGGAGTGTCTCTCAAGCATAAGTTCTAGGCCATCAAGGAGACTTACCAGAAGGGTCTGTGACTTGACGGACGGTGACAGACATGTTCGAGTCTATCAACGATGACGGGGTTGAGGTGTAAGGAGGTTTGAGCAGTAACGTTGTATATAGTTGTATATACTAGAGGGATCGCGGGGCATGAGAGAGCCGGAGATCCAAGCGCGAGGATGCGCCCGACGCAGAAGCCATGCCTCGTGACTTGTTGAAAAGGTGCGGGAGGCCGAACGGTCGCCACCAGACTCAGGGGACTAGAACGACCTGGAGTAGGATTGCATGTATACACAAACCCTAGCGTGGATGAGAGAATCCAACGACGACGCGCCGAGGATGATGGACGCACGGGTTTGCCAATTTCGGAACTTCCGTGTCTTGCTCCGAGGCGATAGGGCTCTCGGTGACATGCATACGTCGTTTTCGCCGAGTACACCGACCAGCTTCTGTCTTCAGGGTCTGCGAGTTCGGTCCATCGTGGTACGCTATCAGAATACCGGGCGTGGCGCATCGGCGCGCCTTGAGCCATGAGTATCGAGGACCAGAAGCATAAGATGATGCGTTACCGAAATCTTTTTGCGCATTCAGAGAGCACCATTCGCAGGCACTGACGTACATAGAGGGAGGCTAGGGCTCGCTGGCCACGCTGTTCTCTCTCCTACATAGTGTCAGCGATGATGAGGGAGGGGCTCCTTCCCACCAAGAGGAGACTTACTACTACAAGGTCTTCGGCAACCTCACAGATCGTACCAATACGCCGGTGGTCGTCCTGCATGGCGGACCCGGCTTGTCGCACGATTATGTTCTTCCCCATGCCGACCTCTCTACCACTGATCCATACGGCGCACATCCTGTCATTCTCTACGACCGGATCGTGAACGTTTGAACGGTCGCTCTACTCACCTTCCCGACAAACCGTCCACGTTCTGAACAATCGACCTCTTCATCGACGAGCTCGCCAACGTCCTCGAATATTTCGGCATCCAGGACGAATTCCACCTCATTGGGCACTCGTGGGAAGGGACGATGCGGGCCGAGTTCGTCGTCCGGCACCATCCTGCTCAGGGGCTGAGACGCCTAGTGATCGCGGATTCGCCAGCTGCGTTGGACCTATGGTCACAATCATTCAAAGAGCTGGTCGAGGCCTTCCCGAAAGATGTCAAGAATGCTCTGAGGAGGAATGTGGACGAGGATAGGCAGATATACTACGCGGCGATGTTGAAGGTGTATGCCCTGCCGGGTGCATCCGTTCCACATGTCTAGGGAACTAGTTTATCTCGTGTACCTAGGGGAAAGAAAGCATGAATGTGCTAAAACACGAACTCATCCACGTACCGGGTCAAAGTAGCCACCGTTGTACTTTACAGGTGCTGTGTCTCAACGGGCATTAACAATATTAACAAGACCGTACTGGCTCATTGACAATGGCGATCACTCAGTACGCAGAAACCGCCATCCTTATGGAGAGCTTATGAAGTCACGACTGCGAAACCTACTACATAGTACTGCCTTGCCGGAGCAGGTTTACGCACATGAGATGACATTCAAGCTGCTCCTGTGCAGCGACGACGCGAGGGGCCAAAACAAAGGCTAATTGACCACAGTATTTCATTAGTCGTAATCCTTCACGCGAAGAGCTGCAGCAGACGTACCTTTAACACCTATTCCACGCGTACCTTAAACCACCTCATTGGCGTATCCTCCATCTGCAAGACCGCCTTCACGCGCTGGACATCTTCTCGGCTGATTGTCGTATTGAAGGCGGCTACGGAGCTGTTGTCCTTCAGGACAAACATGAACGTCCCGGCGGTAGGATCCAGCAATATGATGTTGCGCCACAGGCGAGGAAGCGTCGGTACTGCGCGATATATATCTCTGGGGATGGCAAGAAGGAGAGAGTATATCGCGGAGAGCCACACGAACTTGCTTCGCCGTCATCTTCTCAAGCTGGCCAGGCCTCACCATCTCGTGGTATTTCCTGCAAAACCGATCGAGGCATTCGGGAGACAACTGAATGCCATATGCGCGAGTTGCCCTGGCTCCTTGAAGAATCAATCTTCTCGGTGGGGGGCGTGGGGGAGGAGTTTGAGCCTCGGGCACCGACGAGCCTGCCTGGGGCTGGAGGTCGGGTTGAGCGACAGCAAGGTCGAGTTGGGAGACAGTAGAGTTAGACATGATGAATGGATAGAGGACAACGTAGAGGTGGAGAGGCAGGTCAAGGTTGTGGGCCTGATACTTACCGCTCGAACATGCTTATAATAATCACCAGACGCCCGGTGCGGCCCCTCATTGATTGACGTCAATGACATAATCAAAAAGATAGTTATGTGGGCTTTCGGAGCCTGAATCTCTTTGTATCCGGCGGGTTTTTAGTAGCCGTAAACTGTTCTATTGTTCTCATAGCATAAAGCACGAGCACCCACTGGTGTCCACGCTCGTCCACCCTTGCCTCCTTCTTCCCTTGCAGACCGTTCAGGCTGTGAGGCGTCATGCCGACTCCACACAACCTCCTCTCGCTTATACCCACACTGATCGACGAACTCAGCGGGTAGCAATTGTTCTACAGCCTCAAGTTGAAGACAACAGTCGAGATGAGGAGGGACCGGAGGGTCAGTACCGCCGCTACATCGCCCAAGCCCTTCTACTAACTCATACCCAATCACCAAGATGGTCTCGGCATCGGAGACGTATCCATGACTAACACATTGGCGACCACCCCAGATAGTCTGTCCAAGAACTACGAGCCTGACGCCGCGGTCTTCCACACTCAGACCACGAAGAAGAAGGCTCCTAGTGACAAGAAGTCTGAGGCCTACTCAAGAGGCACGAGACCGAGTACCCCGAGACGCCATCCGCTGTTCCTCGGAACCATCCCAATGACGAACGGGCTGAACGGGATGGCGTGGAAATCCCTGAAGGTGGACCAAGTTCCAGTCGAAAGACTCGCCGGACGGGCAAGGGGAAGGAACCTGAGGTTCCGACAGGACAGTGCGCACCAGGTCCGAGTCGTACTTCTCAGAGGACGGACGTAGGCGAAGTTGGTATCCCGGAGGTAGGACTGAACGAGTCAGCTCCACGGCGGACTAGTAGGAGGACGGGAAGGGGAAAGGAGGCTGAAGTCCAAGTGGAGGGGCAGGGCGAGCTAGTACCTCGGAGATCGAGTAGGAATTTGGGCCGGAGGAAGGAAGCTGAGATCCCGGTGGAGACGGAGCCAGGTCTGAGCCGGAAGTCGCAGAGGACGAGGGTCAGCAAGGCCGGAGTTTCTACTCAGGATTCGAAGAAGACGAAGCGGTAGTTAACGAAACAGTTGTGACGATCGTTTGTTCTTGTTCTCATATAATCAGTGTCCCTTTCGGAATGAGTTGGAATTCTGTCTGAAGCTTGCACGCGGCCATGATTTTCCGCATACGAACCAATGGGTAACATTGATTACACCCTATCTACACACACGTATGCGATTGTAAGATCTGTAGCTCGGCAGGCTGTAGAGAAAAACTCATTGTATGACGATCACCACCATACTACGCCTTGCATGAGCCTCCTCCCTGTGCGCACCACTTGCGCATTGAGCACAGCACCAACTTCATCGAACTTCGCGCCGACATCGACCGTCCCTCCCGGATGCTGTATCCGAACTAGCTCTCCTTGCACGACCCTCTTTCTCGACCGCGCCTTGGTCACAATCTCGTGCGCAAGGGTTCCCTTCACGCCAGCTGCGACTCCCAGACACAGGCCCACAGTCATCGGGACGGCCTTGTGCAGGACACCCATGGAGAATGCATGGATGACGATATCCACGCCTGCATCTGCGTCCGAGCTGGAAGCGGGCTCGCTCAGGACGGCGATTTTGGGCTGAGCCTTCGCTGATGGATCGAGACCCATGCGCACAGCGCCGGCCTGACGAATGCGCTCCAAGGTAGCCTCAACATCGGGACGCGTCAGATGTTCGGCGGTGACTTGTTCTGCGAGACCGAGCGCCTTGGCGAGTTGCTCCGCTGAAATGAAGACCGTGGGGTTCGTCGCATCGACAAGCGAGACGGGGATCGTAGCGGACGCGTCGTTGCCGAATACCACGGTGTCCACCGCGGACCCGGTGGGAAGGAGCTTTCCCGTCCGTGCACCTCCCGGGTTGACGAACTGAAGGACGATCCGAGAAGCTTTCCCAGGAACGCCCGCAGTTTCGACCTCTGGGCGGGTGAGGTCTGGCGAGAGGTCAGGAGTGACAGGAAAAGTCGTGTCAATCAACTTCGAGGTGTTCGTGTTGAACGAGCGTACGGTCGCGAGACCGGGTTTCCCATCGACCATCCTGGGCGAGCAGAGGCCTTCATCCAGTGCAAAGACGCCAATCATGCTTGAAAGGTTGCCACAGTTTCCGGAGAGATCGAGCGCGCCGTCATCAATGCCCACCTGCACGAAGGTGTAATCGACGTCTGCCCCCGACTCTGGTGAAGAGGGCGGTCCGACGACGCAGATCTTCGAGAGGCTGGATACGCCTCCTCCCATGCCGTTCAGCTGGCGACGATATTCCGGGTCCGGAGAGCCCATGATGCCCTGGAAGATGGGTGGCCAGTCTTCTTGGCTCTCTGGCAGGTCTGAGCGCTTCAAAAAGATGCCTTTGGAGGTTCCACCTCGCAAGAATGTCGCAGGAAGGGGATTAGCGATGCGGGACAGAAGTCGGCGTTGCATCGGGGCCATTGCCGTCAGACTCTGTCGTGCAGAACAAGCTGCGATGAGCATCCTGGAATGCGATGCTATTCACTTGTGAGCTTGGTCAGCTATTGTTATTTCGGAACCCACCTACGAGACCCGTTCGTGGTGGCAAGGAGCACCGTGGGTTGACCGTGAAACTCACCCAGTACTAGGGATCCACGTGGGATTTAGCGCTCGGTCTCAGGTCACGCGCAGCTTTGCGAATCTCGGGCATGCCATTGTGCTACCTACATAGTTGACAACCCGAGAAATGTGTTCAATGCGTCCTGACGATAGTACTAGTACGAGTTCCCAGTAAAGGTGGACTACGCCGCCACTGGCTGTTTGGCAGCCTTGCGCTGGAACCCGGGATGATTCTTCCACAGCTCGATCTGGAGAGCCTGGAGTCCAAAAGCGCAACTGAGCTAAGGAATCGCCAAAAAGGTGTGAGCTACAGTAAACTCACCTCATCCCAGTGGTTCTTTATACTCGGACGCTCGTGAAGGTCCTGTATGTACTGCCGGAACCGCGCAAACTTCTCGCTCCCGATCGCGTCGCGCATCTTCTGGCCCTCTTCGTTGCTGTACGCACCCAGACCCGTCTTCAAGAAGAGCATCATGCGCATAACGAACGGAGCGACCGCGATATCAGCAATGGAAAACTGGCCAACCGCGAACCCCGTTGGGGCTAGCGCCTGCTGGAGCTTCTCGATTGCCTGCAGGATGGGCTCTGCGGGGGAGCCAAGGAAGAAGGCACCCTTGAACGGGTCATGGACGTAGTTGACGTAGAGCTGGATGAAGGTGCGCGCTTTGGTTCGGAGTACCGGATCGCTTGGCAGGAGGTGTGCGTCGGGGTAGATCTCGGCGATGAACTCGAGCAGCGGGAGCGATTCGAACAGCTTTGCAGACTCCGGGGAGGGCTGATCTGAGGGGACTTCAGGTCCTCCGTAGGTTATAGCGGGGATCTGCATGCAAATCGTCATCCGTCATAAGCATACGATATGCGGGTTTCTTTCGAGTACGTGCCTTGCCCAGTGGATTGATCTTGTAATACCATTCGGGCTTCGTCCGCCCTTTGTCAAACTCATGGACCGTATACTTCGCACCCGCTTCGTCCAGAGCCAGGCGTACCTACGAGGGCAGGATGAATGGTGTATATTCACGGAAATGAGTCCTACCCACCCTCTCAGAGAAGGGGGAATACTGACAACGCAATAGGAGATGAGTGATGGGCTCTTCCAACAATCACTCGATTGAACTCACCGCTGCGGTATAGAAGGTAATCTGCTGTCCAGACATTGTATAGATCGCAATGTGGGAGATCGAGCTAATGCAGAGTAAGTATGGACGGTATATGTAGTGGCACGGCGATCGAGTCACCGCATGCACCGGCTCCGACATGGGATCAACCCAGTGACAACCTGACAACCGGAGTACCCCAGCCAATAAACCCACCCCATACCCCTACGGAAGTGTGGGATGAAACGGGCTGGGTTCGAGGATGACGCCCTGGAGCGAGCGTGTATCATCCCCAGACAACGGCAGAGACGCTTACTACGTCGAACTTCGAGCTTTCCCTAGGATTCGCCATACCTTCTGCGTCAAGTTGTGTCCCACTGCCAGGTTAGTCAGAACACCCCGGACGCTATGTCGCGGATTTGGATGGTACCACTTCGAAACGGGCAGTCTGCAACACCACACCACACTGTATGTCACCCGTGATTAATGATTCACCACTGCGGCTACCACCGCTCGTGAATTCTGGGTATGAGTGCATGAATACAGCAATGTTATCGCTGCGAGTCGACTATGAGCTCGATGCAACAACAGGAGCATCTCGCAGCGTACCTATTGAAGTCATCACCGAGACCACCGGATGCTCAGTGCATCTTCGATGTGGACACTCCGGTGAAACATACCATTCAAACCACACTCCATACGACCAACGTACAACCAATGTAATACACACGACTCCGACTTGCTGAATCGATACAGGACCTTCTTTTCTATAATGCGCCATCTACAACCACTCAACAGTCTATGACAGACTTCAGTCCCAGCGACAGGAAAATGTGCATTAGTACTCACCGCAGGAGGTTTCGACGAGATGTCATAGGTGACACGGTTGATGCCAGCCACCTCGTTCGTGATGCGTGACGATATCCGGCGGAGCACCTCCGAGGGGAAGACGAACCTAGACAGCTCGGTCAGCTTCAAAGCAGCGTTGCAAACGAAGATCACGTTCACCAATCGGCCGTCATGAAGTCCTCCGACTGGACAGCGCGTAAGGCTATTACTTGCTCGTACGTCCTGGCATCGCCCATAACACCGACAGCCTTTACAGGCAGGAGCACAGCAAATGCCTGGCTAATTTGGTCGTAGAGACCTGCCTTCCGGATCTCCTCGATGTAAATGTGATCGGCCTGCTGGAGGATCTTCACCTGCTCTCGCGTGACGGGCCCGAGAATACGGATGGCCAGACCAGGACCGGGGAAGGGATGACGCTGGACAAGGTGGTTGGGGATGGAGAGGAGACGACCAAGGGCGCGGACCTCGTCTACAAGACAGTCAGTGACAGCGCAAATGAGGGAATGCACACGAATTACCTTTGAACAGTTCTCGTAGAGGTTCAATCAGTTTCAGCTTCATGTCCTTTAGCAGACCGCCGACATTGTGGTGTGTCTTGATGGTCGCACTCGGCCCCTTGAAGCTGATACTCTCGATGACGTCGGGGTAGAGCGTACCCTGCAACAGCCACTCGATCTTGCCTTTTGCCTCTGCGCCCTTTGCCTCCTCACGCTCGGCTTCGGCCTCGATCTTCGCAGCCTCCTCTTCGAAGACGTTGATGAACGTGTTGCCGATGATCTTACGCTTTTGCTCGGGGTCCTCAACGTCCTTGAGACGAGATAGGAAGAGCTCGGACGCATCGACAACTGTCAAGTTGACGCCGAGATCCTTGTTAAGCATCTCATGGACCTGCTTCGCCTCGTTGAGACGAAGGACACCATTGTCGACCATGATAGCATGAAATCTGGAATATTGTAAGAGAGTAGATAAGACAACCATTCATGTTAAACCTCACCGGTCACCGATGGCTTCGTGCATGAGTTTTGCAGCGACAGAGCTGTCGACACCACCACTGACGGCTCCGATCACGCGGCCCTTAGGGCCGCAGATCTCACGGATACGCGCAATCTCCTTTCCGATGAACTCTTCCTGTAACTTTGTGAGTGCACGCTTCCCAGAGAAGTAACAGGGAAAACGTACCATGGTCCAGTGTTGCTTGCAGCCACAGATGCCGACGACGAACTTCCCGATCACTTCCCGACCCCTTTTTGAATGCGTGACCTCAGGGTGGAACTGAATACCGTAGAATGGCTTGGAGTTGTGGGCGATTGCCGCATATGGCGCGTTGTCTGTGCGGCCAATGATGTGGAAGTCTGGAGGCATCTCGGACAGCTTGTCTCCGTGCGACATCCACACCTATAGGTAGGGCGTTAGGGAGATTGAGCAGGTGCAGGGGTGACACGCACCTGGAGCTCATCTCCCAGCCCCTCAAATAGAGCATCGACCCCCTTGTTGTCCCCGCCGATCTTCGCAATCTTGACCTGGGCGAAACCATATTCACGGTGTTCGCACTTGGCAACCTTGCCCTTCATCGTCCATGCCATCTCCTACTTTCCCAACGTCAGCCCTCGGTAGATCCCACTTGGACTGTAGCCACGCACCTGTAGACCATAGCAAATACCCAGAACGGGAACTCCGAGCTCGAAGACCTCCGGATCCACATGCGGCGCATCCTTGTCGTAGACGGAGTAAGGAGAACCGGAGAGAATCACGCCTGCGTATGCCATGTCAGCGTCCTGCGCACCACATATATCATTTCAGATAACCTTTCGGCTTAAAGTTTAGGTCCTTGATCTTCTGGGTGCATGGCATGAGCTCAGCGTAGACATTGAGTTCTCGACATCTTCTGGTGATCAAATGGCTGTACTGCGAATGAGCTTCAGCAATAGTTATCGCTGCAGGACACACAACCGACCTGGGATCCGAAGTCGAGAATGAGTATGGTGTCGAACTGGTCGTGAATCTCAGCCATGGTGGAAGTACGGAGCAAGCGAGCTTGCAGGATGCGATGCACGCCAGTCAAGGGTATGCAGACAATTTGCAGATAAGATAGACGCGCAATGAATCAATGAAGCGTTATGGGCGCTTGATCGGTATACCTACGAACGACCACGCGCATTGACCGACCATCTGTGTTCTCTCTGGGCTTACTATATGACGGCTGCTGTGGAATACCGTTGCAACATATTCGTACATGCTGGTGTTCGTGTGTGAAACGCGTCTCCTCAAGCCCCCAAGAATTCCGCCACAGTCTCCATGTACTTCTCCCTCTCCTCGAAGAATGGCGTGTGGCTCGACTCCTCAAAAGTTATGAACTTTGCGCCGGGGATATTGTCGATGTACGCTCGGGTGACGTACTCCTGCGCGATGTCATAACGGCCGTTGATGACCAGGGTTGGTACGTTGATTTCGTGGAGGCGACTTCCGATATCCCATCCAGTCAAAATCCTGAACACGAGTTAGAGGAGAAGGTGGACTGAGACATGCGTTCGCGGCTTACGGTGCTTCATCAACGGTACGATCTGCGTTCTCTCCATATATGTAGAGCATTGATGTCTCTAGATCCTTCGGCAAGGGCTTCACTCTGCAGCCGTGTACGGCGTAGACCTCCTGCATCGCGTTCCAGTACCCGACCCGATCTTCAAATCCCTTCGCCACTGCGTCCTTCACGCTTTGCGGGAACTTTTCCAGCAGCTCCATGAAGCTCTTCCTCCACAGCGCGATTGCGGACGGAGAGTCAGAGATGACCAGTCGCCTCAGTCCCTTCGGCTGCCTCCGCACAATCAACTCGGACGCCATCATCCCTCCCCACGAGTGCCCAACAATGTGGTACCCCTCCTGGATTCCAAAGTGCTGGACGAGGTTATCGAACTCGTCGAGGAATAGGTCGATGTTCCAGAATTCCTTCGGCTTTTCTGGGAGGCGCGTCGAGCGGGCGTTACCGATCTGGTCGTAGAAGATGACGGGATACGAGTGGTCGGCGAGGTCGGCGAGGTCGGCAAGAGGAAGTGTGTAATCGTGGGAGAGCCCGGGACCACCGTGGAGGACGATGACCGGGGTGCGAGTACGGTTCTCGAGGTCGCCAAAGACCTTATAGTACGTCTGGTGAGTCTCGCCTTGGTATGGGAAGGGAATGTGTCCTTCTTTCATCTCGACAGTGGCTTTGAGCATGGCGAAGTGCGTCTGTGAGGCAGAGGCAAGGGTAAACACTGAAGCAAGGAATGGAATACGCATCGCGAGCTCGGGGAAAAAGTACCGTACGGAACGCCCGTTACGGCGAGTTGGCTGGATGTCTCGGGCATCTTGAGTATATGTGAGGCACCTTGAAAACAGTCACACATTTCATCAGCCCGGTCAGCTTCTAGCGCAAGTACGCGCCATTCAAGATCCCTGACCGTATTACACCTGGGCGGTGGGTCGCCGGTGATATCAGCTTTGGCGCCTCCTTCCTTCGCAGTGCGTGGACGACCACATGGTTGCGCCGGAATGATGAAGTCTGCAATCCGATGTCTTGATGATCAAGACCATGAATATCAAATCCCAAGCTTTTCTGCGAAGCCTTGCGATCGGTGAGCGCATCAGGTCTTTGCTTCATCCGGCTTGACGACTTCCCGTCCGCGCGAGACATGGGCCTGAGACCTGAGGTCATGCATGTCTCGTCAAGCTTGTCCGGCTGGCACTCCGTCTCTGTCGTCAATCCCTCCCCCGATTTGCGGACCCAATGCTCTCTCCGACAGCGAAGGCTCTCTTGCTCCTCGTTGTGAATGTTGTCAATGTCCTCTACATCCTATCCCACGTGAGAAATGCGTTCTCCCCGCGACCGGCACTATCTCAAGAACAGGAATACTGTAAGCCCCTTTCAGCTCTCGTTCCTGTTCAGGAAGCTCACACTCTTTCGTGTAGCATGGCGTGGCCATGACTTCCCGGAGCATCTCCCGCTTCCCTTCAAGGTGGAGCGGGTCCCGGTTACTCTTGAGGAGTCGGTGCATTACCCTCCACTCGGCGCACCTACGGACCAGGAATGGCTATCCATCGCCTCCCCGAGCTACGGCTACATCCGCCTTGGCCCAGAGGACCGCACGTTTGTCATCACAATGTTCCACGAGCTGCACTGTCTCCGCATGATCAACCGTGCGTTCTCTAAGATGCCTGGCGCGACGGTCTACCATATCAAGCATTGCTTGAACTACATTCGCCAAGGCGTCCTCTGCGATCCTGACCTGACGCTGGAGCCGGGTAACTTCGAGGAGAGGGACTTCGAGGTAGAGAGAGTTGGAGGGACGCACATGTGTCTCAATTGGGACCCGCTGTACGAGTGGGTGGACGATAACTACTACGGGTGGATCAACCGTACTGGATGGGGTGAGTAATTACTGGTTCCCTTCATCTGACTTGTGCTTACAGCATGTATAGTGCCCCCGCACGCGGGATCTGAACAAGAGGCACACCCTTCATGACCGCAGTCCCACATCCTATGCATGTATTCTACTGTACAACAAGTGCCCGGCAATCCACTAGCTTCTCGCGCAATGTCATCTCCGTCTGGCGGCCTCCTCCAAGAATTCCCGATAGTTCTCCTCGGCAGCCTTATACACCACCGTCCAATCCTTGCAAGAATGGGTGACGGCTGAAACTGTGACTGTCGGGCCCGACGGGGCGCGGACGGTCTCGATATGCAGGTCCCCGCGACACATCACTGTCTGCCGGAGGTAGTTCATGCAGTGCTGCACGATCTCCCGTTTACCCGGCCGCGCGTCGGGCGAAGTGTCCAGATAGAAGTCGACGATCACGTCGCGGATGATGTCTAGGCAACGCAGCTGGTGGAACATCGACACCGTGAACGGACGCCCGTCGGGCCCAAGGTGAATGACCGTGCCACCCGAGGGGAGCGTCGCGTTCCACTCAGCCACCCCGATGTCGGTCTCGAGGGAGTAGTGCACACTGTCTTCGTGTGAGAGGTGCACCGGGTCGAGCGGTGGGAGTGGCCATGCGCGCGGGTAGTCGCGGCCGCGGTACGCTGTAGTTCCCGTGCATGGGATTAGTTCTTTGTGCGAGCGAAATGGAAATGATATACATACTAAACTGGTGTGCTTGCTCTGCATCCGCGCGCTCTCCCTTCGAATTCCGGCCTACGGTGAAGAGGGTCACGGATACGAAGAGCAGCGCCACGGATATCCTCAGGTAGTTCGATGAGAACCCCATGGAGGAACGTCGGGTTGCTGGGGAAGCTTCGATTTCTCCTGCGAACGTTCGGGGCATCGCAAGAAGAGCAGGGGGACGGAAGCCAGACGGGATGTCCTCATATAAAGTTCTACCTGCAGATCCGGCACAGGTTTGAATGTTCAGATGATGAGATCATTCAAAGCTTCTCCGACCGGGGCGGGGAATGTGAGTCTCGTTTAGTAGCTTCTCAGTTTACTTAGGACGATTGAAGGGTCAATATTTGTTCATTGGTACCTTTTGGTGTCGAGCTTGAATTTCACGGCTAGACGCAGACGTCTCAATCACTCTGATTCGTGATATACACGTTCCGATAGGATTGTATAATGCCAAGTGCTGTACAACCCTGATATACACGACCCGAAACCCCATGAACGGGGATAAATAATCGAAGGGCTACAAAAGCGGATGAAAGCGGGCGAGGGCGGTTGGACCGCTCCTGGCAGTGGTCTGGAACATTGACGTGTCAGCTGCGTGCATCGAAATGTCGCGCGAGGAAGCCTACCATGCGCTTAGAAGCACTGCTCGCTGTTGGCCGCGGCCGTGCAGTCAACGTTAGGGGGGACAGCATCCGCTGGAAAGGCAAGTCAATGAGCAAAGGGTTTTAGACAGCTGATCAGAAGCACTCACCCTCAAACTCGACGGGGACAGCAGACGCCGCAACGGCAAAAAAGGCGAGGGCGAAGAAGAGCTGCTTGAACTGCATGGTGATTGAGAAGGGCAGTTGAAAGGGTTCGAGTGGAAAACTGGAAGTGACTGAGAAGCGGGCTGCTCGTGGAGAACCATTGCAAATGCGCAGTGGGCCTTTATACCCGTTGGCTCACTGCACGGCACGTAGGCTGTCTCAATGGCTATGCATCCGCTACATTCGCGTATCATCGTTAGCTGAGCGGTGAGGATTGGTCAGGGCCTCCCAAGTCCCGACAGTCCCGAGACGATCACGATCGCACGCGGTCCCGATGCAATGGTCAGACGGTGCCTATCTGCCAAGTACGCATGGTATTCTGAGGCTATCGGACATGTGTGTCACCGTCGGATATACATACCATCCACGGCTTTTGCTCCGGGTGGAAGGAGACGTTGAAGGTACGAGCAGAGGTACGGACGCACTTGGCCTATCTCCTAGAGGAGGCATGATGCAATGAGTACCCCTACAATGTGGAACCGTATCAGTTTTGATGCGCGTGTGCGAACTGCGAGACCAAATAAGTACGGGGGCTGACCAGGAGAGGAGTCTTGTGTTCACAGCAAGGTGCACTCCTTAGATGATTGTAGCGTTTGCGATCCTGAGTTGACGTAGTTCACGACAGGCTTGGCAAGTGGGGGATCAATCTGTCCAATAGGCGGCGTAGTCGAACGTATTGCTCGCGCAGTGGACGGCGACGGTGCAGGCGCCTCTGCTTTGTTGCGAATTCACCATTGGTGGTTGGGCGGCGACAGCCTCGGAGCGCCAAAAGACTGGTGACGAAAGTCTGTCCGCTCTTCCGGCGATCACATCAGAGGTTGATCTCGATAGTGATGAGCGCTGCCATCACCACCAAGCTTTCGCCTTCCCATTTCCGTCATCCACCTGTGCAGAGAAACATCAGAACGGGGATGTAACTATTGCCAGCTGAGCCTACGGCCCGAACTTCACTCATCATCACCGCCCGCTCACGGCGAGCCTGTGTCTATTGAGTACATATCCATCAGCACTTTCTCTATTTGCTTGGAAGCGTATGTAATCGTATAGAATCGATGCAATCTGCGGAATCTAAAAAATTTATCTGGCGGGAATAGAATCGCATCCATTGAAGTCCCCCCAAAATTATAATCGGCGCAATTTCCTTGCAATATTGTAGAATTTGAATGCAATCACATAGAATCGCTCAGAATATGGGTGTTTTCTTCGAGGAATAGGGGTTGCAATCAATTGCAATCGCATGGGATGTCCATCCAATGAATGGATGATCATTAAGTGAGACATCTGAATTGACCAATCGCAAAATAGACAGTATTGATCGATTGACAAGAGTAACTACATGGTATAACACATACATCCATAATGACAGGCTAATGAAACGATGGATGGCCAACGGCCATGATCCGCGAGATAGAGGAGGAGATGGTAGCGGGGCGGTACTCCAGGCGGAAGCAAGCACAAGGAATAGGCGAACAGGTCAAGACGGGGGAATCCAGCCGAGCCATGAGCGTGGCAGCGAGGCATTAGCAGGAGCAAGGACAGATCTTGATAGTCCAGGGTATTGAATTTGCGAACCATGCAGGGCAAGCGAGAGAGAGGACAGGCGAGAGAGAGGCAGGCAAGAGAGAGGTGAGCGAGGGAGAGTAACAGACAGACAACCGAGAGAGAGGCAGCCAAGCGACGAACAACAAGCAGGAAGCCATGCGAAGATATTCGAACTTGAACGTTGGACTTGCGGACGAAAACTGGATGCGAGCAGGGAGCAAGAGAACGAACGTCACAGTGGGTGGCGCAGGTGCGGGCAGAGAGTTCCGGGGGAAGGAAGAGTTAGAGGAGAAGGACAACAACACCTGGAGACGTTTGGGTTCGGTCGTGATAAAGATCAGGTCGGAGCTCGAATTAGACAAACAAATCAAAAGCTCGATAAGCGTCGGACCTCCGGATATCGAAATTCCGCTCATTCCAAGCCTTTGCAATCTTATCGGAATTAGTTACAATTTCCATGTTCACATTTTACACCTCGCGCAAGATTGCTTCAATTGGATTCGCTTGCAATTACGTGCATTCCGACCCGGCACTTTGCAAGCACAGGAATTAACGGAAGCGTTTGGAGATTTTGCTGATGTCTCACACCCGCCCCACTACATCAGGACTGAGCACATGGACAGGGCGGGCACCTCAGGGGCAGGGAGCGTACGCGTACATTCCCGGACCACACAGACGGCGAGCGCACTCTCTGAATAGGTGAGCATCACGGACTGTCCTGGCGGCCGTAGCTCATCTTTCCGCAGGTGGTCGCAGCGACCTGGCTTTCTTTGGCTGTGTGTCCTCGGACAAGGTACACCGGTACCGTCTGGGAATTGCTTCCGGAACGTAAATCACAGTGCTTCCACCCCCAAAGCCGTAGGCTCGCAGCAGCACTCTGCATCCAATCACTCGTCATTGCAAGATGCCTGCAAACGGAGAGTACATTGCACTTCCCGCTCGGAACTCTTCAGAGGAGCTCTTGGAGGAAACGCGCCTTGACGGCTCAAGGGCAAGGTCTACAACCCGATACGAAACCAGTATGACCGTATGCCGTTCCTGTCTTACTCATGCTGACCAGAGACTAGCAGGCACCAATGACCGCCTGATCTTCTGGGCAGCAGTTGGCGTCGCATGCTCAACTGCCTTCTCAGCGGTGCTCTTCTTCATCACCGTGTTCTTCCCGCCAAACGTAGCCGTTGCGCCGTCACGCATAACCACAGGGGTACCGCGCCGACCCAACCCCTACGTCTACTTGGACAGGATACTGGCGAACACCACCCAGAAGTTCCCTCCGATCACCAACTTCCCGCCCGTCGCGCTACAGTTCGACAATGCGGATCCAAAGCGACGGATGAGGGAAGAGGAACGAGGGAGACCGACAGAATTCGGGACTGTCTATCCCGATGACAGACATATCCTCGTCACAGACAAGGTCAGTTGGCTCTGCCGATCCTCGGCCTCGTGGTATAGGAACTGACGAGGATGCAGGTTTCGACAGTCGTCCAGTTCCGCCACATTGACTATGCGATGGAGCGCTGCGTCCTGAACATCACCATCCCTCAGCAGGACGGGCATTTCGATCCTGCCGTCACACTCACCGACCCCAGCATGGTCGACGTCTGGGTGCTCGACGCCCCGATGGAGCTTTCACGCTATATCAGCGGGACCCTGGAACGTGCGCCACAGCGGCGGGAGTTGCTGACGACGTTGACCGTTTCTCGGTCCGAGTCCAGTCACTCCAGCGAGTTCCACTGCAGTTCGGGGGAGTTTACGACGCTCGAGCTCGTATGCTCGCCATCCCATCCAAATTGCAACATCGACTTCTGGCAAGACCAGAGGGCAAAGCCTATCGGAGGTAAGCCGGACTTTGCGGGCTTCTCATAACCAATTGGCCTTGCAGCTGACGCTGGTCTAGGCCTGCATATCGTTCAGCAATCATCGCTGTCTCCCACGACGACATGAATTGTTCTGCTAGAAATGTAACGGCGTCGGGGTTGGTACCACTCCGATGATTTCCCGCGCGCGGGTGGTTCGCCGACTTGGTTTTTTGTCATTTCAATAGCGCTTATGCATCGCGATTCGCTGTACTTCAGCCATACATCGACTTGCAAGCCGCGAGTGGGAGAGAGCTTAAGCGAATGACCCCGAGAGCCCTGGACTCGATCCCCTCAAACCCCAACTGCTATAGAATGATGGATAACAGTTGCTGTAGCATGCACGTTTGCTGCAGAACACTAACCCCTCCTAGCGCTCCCACACCGACCAAATGGATCTTCTTGTGTATGATCTGTCTTTGACAGTGGCGTCGATAGACGCAGATCCATGGAGAAAGTATCACGATGTCCGTTGTGATCGAGCATCAGTGCCACTCCACGAGTTGCCATCCCCAGACCCCGGTCAAACCTGCCATGCGAAGATGTGTCCATCACATGGGCGCAATCGCTGCGAAGAGAACATCGCCATCGCGATATCCCGCTGACATATCCAGGCGTTAGCCATAAAGCCATAACTAATGGGCGCAGACGCTATTCTGTTCTCTATCAGATCCACCAGCAGCACCTCAGACTAGCCTGCAAGCATGTCTGTGACCGTTCGTGAGGTGTCTAACCCTTCGGGTACGCTCAGTTCGTCCTGCTTGAACTCACATGCTCCTGCTTATCGCGCATTTATGGGGTGCGCACATGCGCAGATGCCGAGCTGGATCTCTACGCGAAGATCCTTGCGGAGGCGTTCCACTACAGTGCGAAAACTGCGCTCATCCAAGACGGATATTCGTACTCACCGGGTTTGGTGCCTTAGGCTACTTTGGCGGGGGTCTCGGGGGGAACAAGGATCTGCAGGAGCCATTCCTCCGCGCCCACCTGACCGCAGCCCTTGCCAAGGGTGAAGGTGAGATCCATGTCGGAGAGCTGCCCGAAGTCGGCGTCGTAGGTGTGACACTCTGGTAAGCCCGAGGACCCTGGGCGGCGTTGCGCAAACGTCGCATAGATCCAACGCTGACTCCTCGGCGGTGATAGGTTCGGCCCTGGACACAAGTTCCTGGACTCGTAAGCCCGTTCGCACATCGGAGCCAACACCCGCACTGACCACGACATTGGCAATTTCTTTTGGATGCGCCCTCTCTGTATTGCAGCGATGCGCAGCGCGAGGCGGGATGGAATCAGATCATGGAGAAGCTCTCACCTGAGTGCCGCGAGTGGTGGGACATCGTTCGTGCTGTTCTCTCCCGTATCTCCCGCCACGATCCTCACGCACTCGCACGGTGCCTTGACCGCAGTTCCTCAGCCAATATGATGCCCTCGTCGAGCGATCCCAAGGCGCAGGGGTGAAACTGGGAGGATACCACTTGCAGGTAATTGGAACGTCGCCGGAACACCAGAAGAAGGGCGTCGGAAGGGCGCTCATCGACTACGTGGAGAAGAAGGTAGGGATTTTGAACGGCGCGCTGAGACTTGTGCGGGCTGACGACGATGGACGACCAGGCTCATGCTATCAAGGTCCCAACGTGCTTGGAGACTGTTGGCGAAACCAATGTCAGTCCTTGCCGCGGTAGCTCTTGGAACAGCGCGATGCTCACCTCTAATTGAACAGCTCGCGATCTACAAGAGCATGAACTTCGAGGTCGCAGGGTCAGGTCCTATCAAGGCTCCGCCACCGTACCCTGGTGACATGGAGATGTATGTCTTTGTGAAGCATACCGAGAGGGATACTTATTAGCTGAAATGTAACAACATTTGCACCTCACGATGTAACAACTTTGTTTACTTGGGTTCACTGGCGACTTCGAGTGTGTGTTTGCCCGGCGACATCGAGTCATCCTAGTGGTTAAATATTAGGAGGGCAGCGGAGGTGACGGTTCGGATGAATCATGAGCGCATGAGCGATTCGAAGTAAGCACTTACTGTGGCTCGGCCAGTTATTATGGGCGTCTACCGAATTTGGCACGGTTGACGCCAGGCTCCGCGCGTACGACTCCTCCTCCTCCTTCCGCCACTACTCACGGTCTACGCGACCCCTACACACCACACAACTTCCATTTACTTGTACTATAGTACTACCGGTCGGGCACAATGGGTGAGTGTCTGATTTTGACTCTGGAATATAGCTAACGTCTGTCCGCACCTTAGGTATCCCGAAGGTATGTCTCTTGAACATCTCACCAACTCCAGCTGACCCCGCCGCAGTTCTTCAGATACATCTCGTGAGCACTTCTCCAGCTCTTGTCGGATACAAGCTAACTTTGCCATAGCGAGCGGTACCCCTTGACATCGCAACTAATCCAGGAGAACAAGATCCCCGAGTTCGGTATGTAACCACCTTCTCGTTTGTGCCCGCAGACTTCTCAAGACTTGCACCAGATAACCTATATGTCGACTTCAATGGTATTATACATAACTGTACGTGCATTTCAGTATCAGTTCCTACTGTGGTCTGACCTGGTTCAGGCTCACATCCCAATGACGAGGACGCCCATTTCCGACTATCCGAAGAACAAATATTCACGTCTATCTTTGCGTATGTCGATCATTTGTTTGGCAAGATTAAACCCAAGAAGCTGTTCTTCATGGCTATCGATGGTGTCGCTCCGCGGGCGAAGATGAACCAACAGCGGAGTCGTCGCTTCCGAACTGCGAAGGAGGCGAAGGAGGTGCGCGAGAAGGCGGAGAGGAAAGGAGAGAAGCTGCCAGATACGAAGGCGTTCGACAGCAACTGCATTACACCAGGTACGTTCTCCGTTGCAGCTATTGTTTTGTGGGCAAGAGCGGGCAGTCCTCACGAGAGCCGTGTATGCGGATGCATCGTGCAGGCACGGAGTTCATGGCGAAGCTCTCGGAGCAGTTGCGTTACTTCGTGAACAAGAAGATATCAGAAGATGCAAACTGGCGGGACGTCTCGGTGGTGCTGTCGGGACACGACGTGCCCGGAGAAGGAGAGCACAAGATCATGGAGTATATCCGGCTGTCGAGGGCACAACCAGACTACGACCCCAACGTGCGACACTGCCTGTACGGCCTGGACGCCGATTTGATTATGCTGGGTCTGCTCAGCCACGACCCTCACTTCTGTCTGTTGCGAGAGGAGGTGAAGTTTGGCCCTGCTTCGAAGAGCAAGGGCAACAAGAGGTGTGTCATATAGCCCAGTCAACAGCTACCGGTCCGTTTGCTGACAATCATGTATACAGTCTGGACGCTATCAACTTCTACCTGCTTCACCTAACACTTATGCGAGAGTATCTGGACCTTGAGTTCCATGATATTGAGCCGGTGCTGCCATTCGAGTACAGTCTCGAACACATCATCGACGACTTCATCTTGCTAGCCGTCTTCGTCGGCAATGACTTCTTGCCGAATCTGCCTGACCTGCACATCCATGAGAACGGCTTGGAGAAGTTGTTCGATGTTTACAAGAAGGCATTGCCTTCATTAGGTTCGTGCTACACTCGGCGGAGACGCTTTTGAATCTAACGTATGCATATAGACGGCTATTTGAACGAGAACGGTACCATCAACACGAAACGTCTACAGGTCATCCTGGACGAGATGGCGGATTGGGAGAGAGAGGTCTTCGAGAAGGAGTACGCGGATCTCAACTGGTATAAGGGGAAGCAGGCAAAGCACGTGAAGGAGATGGAGATGGGAAGGAAGAGGTCCAAGTTGGGTGCGTATAATTTGCGCCTGTTGACACACCAGCATGCTGACCCAACGTGAACAGTCTTGACATCGTCGCAACGGCATATATTCGATCAGGTCAAGGCGTTCGTGCTCGAGCGGAGGAAGTTGTCGCCCTCGCAGCACGCCGGGCAGCCCCCTCTTACCATGGTGAACGACTTCCCAGCGGGGGACAGGCAGTTCATCACTCGTCTGGCGGAGGACTTGCGTCTCTCTGTTGCATGGGATGAGTATGATGACGAAGACAGGAACTTGGTGACATGGCGCTTCCCCGGAGAGTTAGATGAGCCTTTGCCAGAGAACGGCAAGACAGGAGAGGACGAAGCAGAAGGAGAAGACGAAGAGTGGGAGGACGAGGATGACGAGGAGTCGCGGGCTGCCGTTGATCGGGTACTGAACAAGTATGAGAAGGCGAAGGTCATGGAGGACGACAAGGACGGGGACTTTGACTCGCGATATGAACTGTCAGTGAAGGAGAAGATGGACGAGTGGAAGAGGGGATACTATAAGGTGCGTCGAGTCGCAGAGCCACCAGTGTTTCTGTATCGAGGGCTGATCCCTTCTATAGGGGAAGTTGGAATTTTCGTACGACGACCCGAAGGCGTTGGGCGACCTCGTCTACCGATATGTCGAGGGTCTTCAGTGGGTCATGCACTACTACTACAGCGGTGTCGCGTCTTGGAGTTGGTTCTACAACTACCACTACGCTCCGCGCATCTCAGGTACGCATATTAACATACGGAGGAATTGCTTGTGTACTGAGTGTCGACACCTCGCGCAGATCTTAAGGGCGTCGACAAAATGTCCTTCAAATTCGACCTCGGGCGTCCGTTCCGGCCCTTCGAGCAACTGATGGGTGTCTTGCCCGAGGCTAGCAAGGCGCTTATACCGGCTCCTTACAGGGTGCGGCGCTTGTTTGTTCTCTGCCCGAGGGCGTACTAACGGCACGCATTCTCCAGGACCTCATGTCTGACCCGAACTCGCCCATATTGGATTTCTACCCTACCGAGTTCGAGCAGGACCTCAACGGAAAGAAGCAAGACTGGGAGGCTATCGTCAAGATTCCGTTCATCGACGAGAAGCGGCTGCTCAAGGCTATGGCTCGTACGTTACTACTATGTTGTCGGTCTCATCATCCTCTAACCTTCACTTGATAGCCAAGGAACCTCTGTTGACCGAGAATGAGAAGTGGCGCAACTCCTTTGGGACTAGCACCAAGTTCACGTACAACCCTGGTGAACCGACGGAATATCCTTCATCTCTTCCCGGCTTCTTCCCGACCCTGCATCGATGCTACTGCACCATGGAGCCTTTCGATCTCCCTACTCTCGACGGACTTCATCTAATTGAGGGCCTGTGCGATGGCGTCCGCATTGGTGCGGACGCGCTGGCAGGCTTCCCGTCCCTGCAGACCTTGCCGCATACCGCTTCCCTCGGACACCACGGCGTCAACGTGCATGGCTCTGAGAGCAGGAACAAGTCCATGGTCGTCCACATCGAGAACCCTCACGAGCACAGGAAGGTTGAGGCCATCGCACAAGAGATGATTGGCCAGCGGACGTTCGTCGGGTGGCCGTTCCTGCAGGAGGGCCTCGTCACCTCTGTGTCCGATTCGCTCTTCAAGTACGAGAAGATCACCGTCGCTCCCGGGTCGCCCGAGAAGGTCGTCTCAAATCCTCACACGCCGCAGGGCCTTGGCTTGTGGAAGATGAAGGCAGAGAAGATCGAGCAATACTACTCGAAGCGCTGCGGTGTTATCACGGGCAACGTCGATGTGCTTCTCCACGTTCGCCCTCTCAAAGGTTTGTCTCGTAATTGACGTTCGCGCGTTCTCGCTAACGTAGGCTGCAGGTCTCAAGCGCTTGGATACTGGCGCATTCGTCAAGGACTACGAAGGACCCGAAAAGGAGGTTGAGCAGGCTGTCCAGATGGCCGTCTCCGAGGTCAGCTCGGAGGATCCACGGTTTGTTGAGAAAGAGGCCCCACCGCTGTCTGAAGAGTTCCCCGACGGTAGCAAAGTGTTCTTCCTCGGCGAGCACGCATACGGTGTCGCTGCTCAAGTGTCTGCGACGGCGGAGGACACGCTCTCCGTTATCCTTGCTGTAAGGTATTCCAAATTTCACCTTGTCGTTTTATCTCACATGCCATGTTTAGTTCTTCCCCACGGAGAAGACGGAGAACGACAAGTTCAAGTCTGTTGTCGCCAACCGCATGCAGAACAAGTACTTCCCCTCGTTCAAGGTCGGGGAGATGCTCGGCATGTCTGGGAGGGCGCTATCGAAGATCACGTCGAGCTTCATGGTTCTGACGTCGGACGGCAGCAAGAGCAACCTTGGACTGAGTCTGAAGTTCGAAGCCAAGGGCCTGAAGGTCATCGAGTACTCGCGCAAGGACAGCCGATTCTGGGAGTTCAGCAATAAGGCGATCCAACTCATCCATGAGTACAAGGTTCGTCTGTGCTTTCTCGCGAACTGGCAGGACTCACACTGACTTCTACTTCAGTCTACGTACCCTGAGGTGTTCCGTGTTCTTGACCGCGGTGGTGATGGTATGTTGGTTTTACATATTCTTCAAGGCTGTGGGATTGACTTCGACATAGCGATGGCCAGGTCTACCGATGTCTTCCCTGATGAGTCAAACCCCGATGCCAAGGTCAAGGAGGTCAAGACTTGGCTTAACTCCAAGGGTGTCCGAGACTTCGAGCCTGTGTCGCTCTTCTGTGACCAGTTGGCCAAGGTTAGGAGGAAACATTACTGCCATTCTTGACTCGGCCGCCGCTCACATGGGAATTCTTCATACAGGAAACAGTGAAACAGATCGAGGCGTTGGCAGATGATCTTACGGCAAACAAGCAACCTGGAGGTTTCAAGAAGGCCATTGTGAAGGGCATTCCCAGGCAAGCAGTCCTGAAGCCGTCGCACGCGGTGTACCGCCTTCAGAATCAGCACTTCGCACTCGGAGATAGGGTCACGATGGTGCAGGACTCGGGAAGTGTTCCCCTTTCGTTCAAGGGCGTCGTTATCGGCATGGATGCTAAGTCGATGGACGTTGTGTGGGATGCACCGTTCATGGCAGGGACCACTCTAGGGGACCGGTATGATGAACCATCATCCCTCTTTTGTCCTGATTCTGATTCCCAACCTCAGGTGTTCGCAGTACCGCGGATCCACTGTTGAATTCTGGTCGTGCCTGAACCTCACGAACCCTCAATTCCTCGCATCCACCAACCCCAAGGCGCCCACCCATCAACAACCAAAGGCTCCGTTCAGGCCTCGGTTTGGACCTCATCCATCAGTACATCCGGATCCTGGATCGCAGCCCGCAGCAGGCTTCCGTCCAGCTGCTAACACGTACGTTCCTCGTCGTCCATGCTATCTCCCCATGTCACCTGACGAGCTTTCAATTTGCAGACACAATGGCGCTCATCAGAATGGGTATAGCCGCGGCGGTTTTGTTCACATCATGACCAACCCCAACCGTGGACGTGGAGGCCCTGTAGGCGCAGTTCGTGGTGGGATGCCTGCTAGCAAATCCGCACCTGCGGTAAGCGAGAACGGCTCAGCCAACGGGCATGCCAAGGCTGCTTCGCCCACGAACGGCTCGAACGCCTCACCGGCACGAGGCCGCGGTGGTCGGGGTTTTGAGCCTAGGGGTGGGCCTCCTCGAGGCGGTTTTGCGCCGCGCGGCGGACGAGGGTTCATGGACCGAGGATCGCCGAGAGGCTTCCCTAGGGGCCGTGGGCGCGGTCATTTCGCTACTCCGTCGGCGTCATGAAGGAGGGTATGGACGTTCTGAAATTGCAATTTGTGTAGCATAGTCTGGTCCTACTGGTTTGTCTTATCTGTCCGTCTGTTCGTCGCTATCGCATCTCCCTTTCGTGTTGTAACGTACATCGTTGTACCTACACTACTGGACGTTGTGGTATGTCTGAATCGCATGTTAGACGAGGAACGCTGCGTCTGTTCCACGAGCCAAGTGATACATCCCACCAAATCCCTACAATGCGAGGAAGTCGCCAACCAGCTGTACATACTTCTCTCTTTCTTCGTACTGCGGCATGTGACTGGACTCGGCGAATGTATACCATTTCACCTTCTGCAGCTCATGGAAGTAGGGCTGCACGACGCTGTCCTGCGCCTCATCGTACTTACTGTTCAGCAGAAGAGTGGGCACGATGATCTTGTGAAGCTCGCCGATGATCGACCACTCCTTCAGAGACCCAGTGATATGGAACTCCGAAGGACCGTTCCTAGTAAGTCCAAGTTAGTTCGTTAGCATCAGGCAGACCAGAGTGAGCCAGAAAGTCATACATTGTGAGATAAACGGTGGGATCCTTCTGCAGCCAGCCGAAGACATCTTGGATGTCTTGGGGCATGGGGTTGAGTCTGCACAAGTGGCGAGCATAGAACTGCATGACCGCGCCATGGTACTCCTCGGACTGTGTCGTGCCGGCCGCTTCGTGCGAGTCCAAGGTGTTCTGCAAAATAGGCTTAGTCGACCGAGTCTTGACAAGTGCTAGCCGAAAGTACGAGTACATACCTGAACATCTGGGGGCAACTGTGAACGGAGCTTGTTCGCCGCCTCGACCCAGAGCTTCATGCTCGCGGGCGAGTCCGAGATGATGAGGTGCTTCAGCCCCTTCGGTTGCTGTGTTGCGAACCGCGCCGACAGCATACCACCCCATGAGTGCCCGAGCAGGTCGAAGTCGTCCTGGATGCCGAGGTGCTCGAGGAGGTGGGTGAGCTGCTTGATGAAGAGGGCCTCCGTCCAGAAAGAGGTGTCGCCCATCTTCTCTGGCAGATGGGTTGAGTTCCCGTTCCCGAGCTGGTCGTAGACAACGACGGGGACGCCATGTGTGCCGACGAGGTCCGCGAGCGCGAGCATGTAGTTGTGGACGACACCAGGACCGCCGTGCAGCGTTACAAGCGGGCGGCGGGACTTGAGGTCACCGAAGACCTTGTACCATGTCTTGACGGGAGCATCGATACCGTCGACAGTGAATTCAACTGTGCCTTCCGACATGGGAGTTTCGTGGGGATAGCGTGAGGCGGTCGGTATGCTGGGTGGGACGATTCTTGGAGGGGGGCAGACCAACTGTACCTCGTGCGAGGTACTGTCCGGAGGACGTATCTGGCCGGAAGGCAGTCGTTAGAATTGGCTGAACGGAGAGAGACGCCATTGACAGTGCGCGATCTTCGATCTCGCGGCATCATGATGTGCATCTTCGGATCGAGTCCATCATCTCCTTACCGCAGTGATTTGCAGCACCCTCCATGTTGGAGCACATGGGCGTAGACTCCGATTACGTAGAGCACGTTAGGCAGTACTCACTGTGATTGCGGGGTTACGGCGATGTTGTCATTGCTCTTGTCCAAGGCATCCGTCCGCCGTCTCGATAGGAGGATAGGGATAGCGGCGAGAAAACCAGAAGACCAGTGAGGAGGGGTATGTCTTGAGGTGGCATATCCCGCGGGGGCAAGCATATGCGGTGAGAGGCGGGCGGATTGTGCAAACTGCGGCCTGCACCCATGATACACCCGTCTCCGTTCAGGGTCTTGGGCAAATGGAGTAAGAGTGCTACACTCACCTCGACTGCGAGATTCCAGCCTAGTAGGGCGCATGATCGCATCTTGACGAGCGGCGCGCCATGGAAGCCCTCCTGACGAGGGAGAACTCCGTAACCCTTCGTCGCCACCCTGCCCAGAAGACAACTGTGAAGCCAATCGGGAACGCTGTATACATTGCAAATATCCCACTGCAGGGATATCGCACACCGTGGCTATAGGCGTCGCCGTGTGTGCGCGGATTTTCGAATGACCGGCATCGGGCGGGTCAGTCCTGGATTGCATACAGGAACTCTGTAGAGTACAAATAGCTCAACGTTTCAGAGGGAACCTCATCGGTCCAGCCGACATATTCACTTCAAGCTCGAACTCGCACCTCTTTGCAAACATGCAGATCTTCTACAAGTTCTTCTTCCTTGCCTCCTTCCTGGCATTCGTCACCGCCGCGCCTGCCGTGAGCCTCGAGGACGGTACGTCGCTGACGCGTCTAGCATCGGGTCCGCTTGTTTACGCTTTGTATGGTCGCAGCTGTCACCCCGTCGCCCGCCGGTTGCACTTCGCGTCGCGACAGCGACACCGTGTTCAACCCTGACGAGTGCTTCTAGAGCATCGGTTCGGAGGTCAGTACTACGTGCCATAGACAGTCTTAGGAGAATTCTTGACTTACTGAAGTGCCAGAGTGCACTTCATCTCCCGTCCAAAGCCCATAGTGGACTGTATTGCAGCTTGTGTTGTAGAGATTGCTGAATCGTATCCTCCGAGTCGGAGTTATCTGTGATCAATATTTTTTCGCACTTCGGACAGCGTCAGGCATAAACGCACGAATGAATGATGCCAACGACCCACCATGCATCGCAGAAACTTTGTTGACATACGTGCATCCAGTCTGATAGTTCAAGCTACAAGGACCACTTACTAGTGACTATCACCGGGATCCGGATAGTACGCCGAATGGCGTGGGCTCACCCGATCACACTGGCATGATCGTAGATTGGGTTATCTCAGGCCGCCGGCATGCTTCTGGTTTTTGTGGCGTAAAAGATGCCGCTAGCAGTAGTATGTACAAGCTGAGCAGGATCAGGTAGACGATGATGGTCGTGGCCGAGGCTGAGACGCGACTATTTCTAAGCGCCCGCTCCTTCTCCGCAACCTCACGCCCGTCTCCTCGGAGCGCAAGCGTTCTGATCGGTGTGCTTGCCCCCGAAGCGACTAGACTCCAGAGCTGTATCGCCAGTTGAACTGAGCCCTCACCTCAAAGATGTAGACCGTCCCAGGTTCATTGTCTAGATGGGTTGACACTCCGATCGCCCCGGCCTACCTTACCTCGGCGATGTACTTACCAACCGCCCGCCCAGCTGATGTGCTCGATCAGCATTGATACCGACGCTCCATGGGATGCCTGAACATATGTACGTTGTCCCTGGGATCATCCTAGTATCATCCATCGCTGATCCTTTCTCGATATGCTGCAGGACCTCTCACGGTTCGCTGGCCAGTCCTGACGGTTTCCGTCCATTGTTCCCGCACTCAGAGGTAACCCTACTGGCTAATATCGACGTTTGACAGGTCGGAATCAATCGGGCCAGGGGACTCCCATGTTCCACCGCCCAAACAGCGCATATTGACTAGCCGAGTTGGTAGTCGGTCACACTCTCCGTGTCGGCGGTCGGCTGATGTGGCCCGCCGCCCGGGAGCGGTTCGCGTCGGAAAGGGGGTAAACGTTGGCCTGCATGCAGCATGCGGATGACAGCTGCAGAGATCAGCCCTGAGGCAGTGAGGCTGTCCTCTGATCTACCCGGGCCCCACCTACGCTTATATGTATTCGGTGTCGACGCAGTAGAGCGCTGTTCGACCCCGTTTCAGTCGACACATCCTTCTTGGCCGTTTCTTTAGTACAGGCTTCTCCCTTCCCCAAGTCCACCGCCATCATGTCCGACTCCCAGACGTCTTTTCCACCTCCGGGCGAGACATCTGCCGACCTCTGGCTTGAGAGCTCCAACTTGGTTGGTGCCGTCCTCGGTGGTGTTGCCTATGGTATGTGGTCTCTTGCTCTTCCCTGATGATACTCGGAAGCGGTTGCACTGACTTTCTTTCTTCGATAGGTGTTCACATCGCGGTGGTCGCGGAGTGCCTGTGGCATATCTTCCCTCGCAGCTTCCACCGGACGTCGAAGAACAGCTGGTTCCTTGTCGCTTTCGTTCTTGCCATGTTTGTTACCGGCACGGTCAACTTCGCATGCAACACGCGCATGACGCAACTTATGTTCGTGAACAACCGCGGATTTGATGGAGGCCCGATGGCATGGTTCTTCGCCAACTACGCCATGGACACCAACACCGCGGGGAATGCGGGGTACGTCATTGGCAACTTCTTGGCTGATGCTCTTCTGGTGAGTGATCCTTCTTGAGGAAGAAGGATCGACTGATACTTACCACGCGGGCAGCTCTGGCGTACATATGTGGTGTGGAACACCATCTGGGTCATCATCTTCCCAGGCCTCGTCTTCCTCGGATCGACCGGTGCGTCCACATACTTCTACGTTATGCTGCGTCGTACTAATCTCGTATTGCAGCCATGTCCTTCCTGACGCTCTACCAAGCCTCGCGCCCGGACGCCTCGCTTTGGACCCACACCACCGTCCAGTTCTCCCTGCCCTACTTCTCCATCTCCATCTCGCTCAACATCCTGCTCACGTTGCTCCTCGTCGGCCGGCTGTACTATATGAGCGCGCGTGCGAAGCGTGCCATCGGTCGCGAGCACGCTGCGACCTACAGCTCGATCGCCTCCATGCTCATTGAGTCTGCAGTACCCTACGCCATCGCTGGTCTCATCTTCATCATCACGTATGCGCGCAACTCAAACGTGCAGAACCTCGCCCTCCCTGTTCTCGGCCAGATCATGGTATGTTTATCTTCTCTCTCTGATTAGATCCCTGCTGATGGTTGCACCTCTGTAGTGTATCTCGCCTGAGATCATCATCCTACGTGTGGCGATGGGTCGTGCCGTCACGGCGAAGACGTACCAGAACACTCCGGCACACACTTCCGAGATGAGCATGAAGTTCCGCTCGCGCCCTACCCAGCAGGATACTTTCCAGCTGTCGACGACGCGCGGCGCGGATGGCACCCTCAACAACGGCTCGATGCAGTTCTCGTCTAAGTACGACCTCGCGCATGAAGACGTCTAAGCGGCCGCAAGACGGAGATGATGCGTTTCCCCACCTGCCATGACTCGCCATGAGCTCTTGTATTTCTCGCATCTTACTGCCTGTTGTTATAACTAGCTTCCTTGGACTGGGCTTCCCGATATCTAAGTAGGTAATTAGTACCTATACTGACGAGTATCTAGTAGTAGATTACTACCTCGGTAGGCCACCCTGAGCACGGCTATTCTGTCCTTACCGTTGCGGTAACTTATTGAATTTTCCTTCGCCATTGTAAATTGTCTCTTCGCGTGCGTGCTCGGCAACACTGGGAAGAGTGAGGGATGGGTATCCCATTCTCGTGCTGGAACTGAGCGTAGGAGGTTTCCGAGGCAACCTCCTCATCACAATGGACGTACAGTACTCGTGCACTACGAAGTACATAGACGGCATGTTCGAGTTGTGGCATGTTCGTAGATCATATCACAACCTTTGCACCCGGTATAGTGTATCGACACTCTACAGTCCGGTACCAGTCGCGTCCACACAGTGGTATGCAGGATGCCGACTTCAGTCTGATTGCATTCCGGCTGAGATTGAAGGGCACAATGGTCACGGTCAGGTGTGGCTTGCCCCACTTGTCTGCAGCCGATGAAGAGGAACCTCTTCTGCATCAGCTGAGAATCCTAAGACCGTGCAGAACTCCAAGAACCTACGATTCAGGGAGGGAGTGCTATATGCAGAGGCCGAGACCACGCTAGATGTGCTGAGACGACAGTGGTAATGGATGTGCACTAGGATTACACTGTATCCCGGCGAATCCGGCAAAGGGTGAAATCGTCAAACCAGCCTCGAGCATCGTCAGGTACGTGCGTGCGCTCTACAGAAAGTGGCTGTCAATTTGGTTGTGTATGACGAAAACGTATGTGAGGAAGCTCACTCGACGCAGCGCCGCATGAGTCACGGCTCGTCCATATTGCAAAATTAAGGGAGCCAACTTCGTACTATATCGAGGAGACGACCGACGGCGTCCTCCTCTCGCCAGAAGTGTGAAGCGCCTTCGACCTTCATGACTTCTAGCTTTCCGGGTGACTGGACAGCTTGCTCGCTCGAGGATAGTGCCTCCCTGTCCTTCTGGAGATTCGTTACCCATGCGTCATAGGCGTCGACCGAGGTGAAGTTGTCATCGTCGCCGTGAATAATGAGTACGTTCGACCGAGAGTCGTGCAGCAGCGATTTCAGCGCATTGGTGTAGTGTGAGCCATGGAAAGCGGTGAGCCAGTGTCGAGGGCCGATAGGGTACGACAGAAGGATGTGCGAAGTCTGGATATTGTCCAGGACAGGATGGAGAGAAGCTATGAGCGATCCATGGGAATACCCCTATAGAGAACGTTGAGTGAGGAGGCGTCTTACAGACAAATCGTTCCCTTACAGCAAGAACCAGGGAGTTGAGGTCAGGCATCTCGGATCGTGCCCATTGCACGAGCTCCTTCAGGTCTTCGGCCTCGCGGCTACCCGTGAACGAGGCCCAACCGGTGGACTTACCCACGCCTCGGGAATTGTAGCGCAATACGTCATATCCACGCTCGAGGAGGGGTTCTGTGAGTAGCTGCAATACCCTCGAGGTGGTCGTTACAGTATGAGTTCATGACCGATTCATCGAATCCTAAGGCACTCACGGGTCGTTCATGCGGCCACCGAGCCATGACCATGGATGCAAGCATATCGCGAGCTTCTGCACTTGTCCATCTACAGTTTCTGGTGTTGCGGGTAGCTCTGATGAACTCCGAATGAGGGTGTACTCAAGCGTAGTTCCGGAGGGCAACCGAACAGTGTCCCGATGAGAGGCTCGTACTAGGGTTCTCGGTATAGACATCTTGACGAGATATTCAGGTGGAGTTTCGGTGATGAATACAATGGAGTACGACCAATATTCTGGGACTACGAATCAAGTCAGGGTAAATTGAATCGGTACAACTGATAGTGGCCCGAGGCTGTCGTGGTTGAGTTGAAGGAGTCGAGACGCCCGTACGTGGTCGAGATTAGATTCGGCGGCAATCTAGACACCAATAATCTCGATTGCTCTGCTTCTCCAGACCGCTCATCCTGCCACTCGCCATCTTCTTTCTTGCCTGTGAACCACCACCAGCCTCGGACCCGACCAGGACATGGCCTCCGGCGGCGATCCCAACTTCCCCGCAGACCTCGATATTTATCCGCTGGCCAGTGTGTCGTCTGAGACGGACGCTCGCTTCGACTCCACCGCTCAAGAGGGCGCCATCCGAACGTATGGCATCGCAGGTCGTATATGGTGAATCTGCTCCTCGATCCACATCGTTGTACATGGACAGCCTGGCTAACTCGTGTTTGGTGCGAACGCAGGGAAGCATCCCACGCGATGCTCGCGTACCTGGATCCGTTTTCCGGGCCCACGCTCGAGTTCGACCCGCCGCCGTTTACACGAATGTCCTCACGTACGCGCGCCCCACGTACCACGGAACACCCAATCACCGCTGTCGAGCTGGGATCGGGCACCGGGTTCGTCGCAGCGCGCGTCGCGGGATGGATGCGGCCGGATCTGGATCTTCTCGTCGCGACAGATCTGCCCGAGGTGTGCCCGCTGCTCGAGGCGAACCTTCATTCGTGTCCCGCAGTGCGAGTGCGCGCGCTCGCATGGGGCTCGCGGGAGCATGCCAGCGCAATCTTGCAGGAGCTCGGTCTTCTCCCGCCCAAAGGTCGACGCTTGACACACGTCCTTTGCAGCGATCTCGTATGTCTTTGACGCTCTAAGACTCCTGTGCTTAGGCCGACGAATCCTGCTCCTGGTAGATTTACTTTCCGGCACTACTTGCCCCTCTACTGCGATCCCTTTTACATCTTACCTCTCCGCCAACTACCACCGATGGAGGTTGGAGCTCCCCTTCGGTCATCATCTCGTACAAGATCCGCAGCCTGGCTAAAGAGACGCCCTTCTGGAACGTCTTCGGTCTGTGGTTCGAGTTCACGCCGGTGCTTGTGCAGACAAGAGCATCAACCAGCACTCTTACCGACCAAACCGACCAGGGAGGATCATGGGAGAGATTCTCTCCGGGAGATGTGGCCGATGAGATGTTCGTCCTTGTTGCGACGCGCCGCTCAGATTCCGTGAGGTGGACAATACCGGAGGAGGATGCCGCTCTGCTGTCAGGTGTAGGTGCATACGGCACTGACACGCCGAAGTCGGACGACCAGTTTGAACAGCTCTTGCTAATGGGAATGGATCTATAAGCAGCATTGGGTACGTATCGCTTCCTTCAGGCAATGGTAGAATGAAAGCTCATCTAGGGTATAGATAGGAGGATGGTCTAGAGTACGAATGTATACCAAGTGATACCAAACTGAATGGATGAGGACTGTTATCAAGGCAACAACGAGGCCATGGATCGGGTTGACGCGCTCCCGAAGCCAGACGAAGGTTGAATCCGTCTGGTGGTGGCGGCCAGGACAAGCTCCTGCTGGTTCAGTTTGCATTGAAATTGGATTCCAATTCTTAACGGTGAAACGGTGAAGAAGTCTCCCGCAACCGGGCTTCCCAATTTGAGCTTCGGTGGAGACATTAACATTAATCCCGAAGAGGGGCGAAGTGGACGCGTTCGCGAACTGCGGCATGGAGGTCTCGGCAATTGCGTCGGTGCAAGGCGTATGTTAGCCAAGTGCAAGACTTATGCAGATGATTACACCTGCAGGCAGATTGGGCTTGATGTAGCTGATCATGACAGGGGTCCTGTTCACGACTCCTTGCAGAGGCAGCATAAGTAGTTGACTGGTCTAAGGTTCGGCGACCTCGTTTTGATATTCAACTGTGCCGTTGAGACAAGACGTACCACTGGCACCAAGGCATCTTACGTGCAACATTATGTCCCTCACGTTCGTCAAGACCCAATGATAAAAACCCAATGAGCAAGCTCTTCGTGCCAGTGGATCGCAACTACTAGCACTCGGCACTTGCCGTTTGCTTCCTGGAAGGAGAAGCGCCGTTAACTTTGTCCAGTTTGAACCTCTCCCGCTTCCGCCGATATTGCGCAATGCGCATGTCCAACCATCTCCACGCAGTCTAGGCAGTTGCAACGCGCCAAGAAAATAGTTGATCAAATACGGAAGAGAGTCAGGTGTATCGTGGAGACCGACATGTCGCGCGAGTCGGGTTTGACGCATGGTACGAGATCTCAAATAGAGTCACGCTCAAGATAGTTTCTGGTTTATCAACAGCTGCTACAGGATAGGTCTAGATAGACCCACAGAAATGATGTGACATGCATCTATCTGGCGTGTCATGGGGTCGAGACATACCATGAGAACGACGTGTCTCCTTCGGACACCCGTAAGCGTCTCTCGTCGTCTTCGATGCTCATCTGCCTCTCATCCCCCACAGACATGAGTGCATCCAAATGACGCGCGTATGATTCGGTTTCCCTCGCCGGTCGCGTCTCGTGGCCTCAAACACGACAGCCTCACGCAATTGCTCTGCCCTCCCTGCCCCTTGATAACGCCTCCCCCCTTCCCCGGGTGACGCATACACCCATTACCAGCGCCGTTATCTTTCGAGTCAAGTCTCTCGGAACAGCCTAGGCACGACCATGCCGCTCCTCTCAGGCCCGCGGCACGTCGTCTGAGGACGCAGGCGCAGCGGAGACCCTCCCCCACACGATCACGTGCGCGTGTCGCCATCCCACCTTCCGTTTGCGCAAGGAGTGTCTCTTCGGTGCACCGCGCGTACCCACGTCTATAAAAATGCGCGTGCAGTGCACAGATGCCGCATTCGCATCTTCTAGTCGTTGCGATCACCCCGGGAGGCTCTACACACGACAGACTCAGGCTACCGCTAGCGACCAACGAATCCGATGGCTCCTGTCGCAACGAACGATGCTCAGGCGTCCGCCACGAACGGCGCTACCGATGGCCCCGTGAAGGCCGCCAAGAAGACGGCAGAGCCGCTGTTCAACCCGTTCTACTCGCCGACAGTGGCGTCCGACAAGGATGACTCCGACTACAAGTACGCGAAGTACAAGGTGCGCCTCCCTTATTTCCCGCTCATCAGGCGCGATGTCCGCGATAGCGATAGTTTGATGCTGACGTCGTCACTCTGCTTGCCAGCCCTTCTGGCCTGATGTGAAGTGGGAGCCCCTCACGGAGTTCCCTGTGACGGATGTTGCGCACAGAGCGGATCCCGAGAAGAAGAGCCTGTTGTCTGCCGCGTCGAAGGTCACCCACTACACGCCGGCGATCGGTACCGAGCTCTCGGGTATCGACCTCCGCCAGCTATCTGCTAGTCAGAAGGACGAGCTGTGAGTGTCTTGTTTCGCCGTCCCTATGGGTCGGACGATCATGATGTATACCGGAGATTGACAATGCGTTGCGATTTGCAGAGCGCTGCTCGTGGCTGAGCGCGGCGTTGTTTGTGCGTGTCTTCCCTGTTCCCCCTCGCATGACATATCCCTGACAGATCGACATGATGTACTGTGTGCTGCAGTCTTCCGCGACCAGGAGATCAGCATCCAAGAACAGCTCGAGCTCGCGCGCCACTTCGGCCCCCTCCACAAGCACGCGACGACCCCAATTCCCCGGGAACCTGGCCTCGAGGAAGTGCACGGTGAGTTGTCGAATTTCTCAGTGCAGTTGCAATGTGAGGTGCTGACTGCCTGCCCGCACAGTCGTCTACAACGATGGTTCTCGCCGGCCTGACCCTAGCGCGTTCTCCAAGATCGACCTCTGGCACTCAGACGTGTCCTACGAGCTCCAGCCCCCAAGCACGACCTCTCTGAAGGTGATCACGGGCCCTCCCTATGGAGGCGACACGCTTTGGAGCTCCGGGTGAGGCGCATACAAACCCATCACGCGCTATACACGTGTAGCTAACCTCAAACCCGCACTAGCTACGCACTATACTCGTCGTTCAGCCCTGGCTTCCAGAAGTACCTCGAGGGCCTCACGGCCGTGCACAGCGGCGTCGCCCAGGCAGACGGCGCGCGTGCTGCGGGACAGACCGTCCGCCGAGAGCCCGTCGAGAGTGTGCACCCAATCGTGCGCGTGCACCCCGTTACTGGATACAAGAGCATCTACGTCAACCCAGGTGCGTGTTGCTCTCCTTGTCCTCCTTCTCCCGGTCGATCATGACACACATGGGTGGATGACGTATCTGACACGCGTCGTTGCGTCCCCGGCAGGCTTCACGCGTCGTATCATCGGCGTGCCGAAGGCTGAGAGCGATGCTATCCTGAGCCTGCTCTTCCATCAGCTCAGGTGAGTGCCTGTTCTCTTCGCGGGACGTTTTACCAGAGCGGTGGAAAGTTCAGCCCGGCCGTGACCGGGGCTGCCAAACCTTGGGCTGAATGACGAGAACCCGGTGCTGCGGCGAAGGACCACCCAAAGCCCTCATGGAGCGGTACTGTAGCCGTAGCCGCACCGGGCAACTGTCGAGATGGCGCCGGCAGGCAGTATGGCCGTGCAAGGTCCTTCCACCGATCTGGTCGCGCGTTCTCTTCGTGTCGTACCGCGGCCGAGAACGTCGCGCTCTGTCTGCAAAGCTTCGTGCCCGCCGGACGCCGCTGACCCAGTGCCCTTTGTCAGCGAGAACCCCGACTTCCAGGTCCGCTTCCACTGGGAGCCCAACTCAATCGCCTTCTGGGACAACAGGGTGAGTTCTCGCCAGAGTTTTGTCCCCCGTTCCATGACTGCACGCAGCTTGTGTGGCATGTTTTCTGCTCGCGACACTCGCCTCCCTATACGCTATCACCCTTCTTCCCTGTGTGCGCTTTGGTTTCGGGTTCCCGACCTTCGTCCCCCTTCCCTGTCGCACACCTGTCTCATACGCACCTGTCCACGTCCATCACTTGGTGCCCCCGGGAGCACATCCCTATCTGCCCTATCTGCATCTGCACGCCATCTCTCCATCTGCCCATCTCATCTCGATTCTCCCCTCTTCCTCCCTCCCTCGAGCTCCCCCTTATCCTCTCTTTCTCTCCCTCTTCGCACCTCCCCGCTCGCTCCCCGCTTCATTCTTTGTCCCTCGCTCCTTGTTCCCTTCGCTGACACACGATCACTGACACACCCCTCTCTCTCTTCCTCCCCCCACGCAAACGCCGAAACGCTGGCAGATCGTGACGCACTCCGCGACGTTCGACTTCTTCCCGCACACGCGGCACGCGCTGCGCGCGACCCCGCACGGCGAGCGCCCCACGTCCGTCGCCGACTTTGAGGCGCAGACGGGGCGCGTCGCCAAGGACTGGCAGCGCGACGTCTGGGCGAAGCAGGGCATCGCGGCGGACGTGCCTGCGAGCACGAACCGCCCCAAGGGCTACAACGACTGAGCGCTGAAGCGTGCAACGTTCAACGTTCAACGGCTTTTGAAGGAAGCTTCGATTCGATACACGTCTTGTACGGTTACGGCTACGGTTTCGGGGGTGGCACGGTGGAACACATTCTGTCGGTAGTATATAACGCAGGCGAACGGGATGTAAAAACAAAGTGTAGGGCCAATGTCAATGTATGTATACTTACCACCAACCAACCCAGCACGCGCCTCGGAGTTGTTTTACATCCGGAGCTCAGACAATGACAACGCGGGGGAGGGAGGGGCAACGATCGTCGATCGAGCATCGAGCAGCTGGACTCGGATCCTGGGTGCCCGGAGGCGGCGTCACTGGTCACCGTCGGAAGAGGCGCTGGCGCTCTCCATGATTTCGATGTCGATTTCGGCGTGCGATGCATCATGCACGCTGCGAAACGAAGATCGCTCGCGCGCGATCGATCCCGTCACAGATGCTCGATGCTCCGATGCTCGATGCGCGATGAGCGATGGGGCTGCCAAAGCACCGCCGCTCCGCACCACCGCGCAATCGTCAATCGTATCGCCCTCCCGCCGATGCGCCGATGCATCCGTCACCAGATCGTTTCTTTCGGCCCACCAGATCCTCCCGCTCATTGTGCGGTGCAGCGCTCGAGGCGGACACTATGTATGTAGAACAAGCCATCGGCCAATTTGGTTACAACTCCAGCTCCTGAGCAACCCCCACGATCGTAGTATACACAACACGTAATTATGGCGGCCAAGGTCGGACACGAGGCGCAAGATTAAAAAAGAAGGCAACAACCGATACCTAATGAGTTACACGCAACACAGCACGAGAAAGGAAAACAGCAAGCATGTCACAAATTGAGAGCCATCATGAAAGCTCCAGAGGGTCCGGAGCAACAGCACCAGGCTCGATCGCCGCAGAGCACCACCACCCACACAGCGAGCATCTTTCACGCAGATCACGATCACGATCACGGCGGAGATGCTCGAGCATGCGAGGACGGGTGTGCCCGCACATACGACTGGGGCTCCGCATTATACGGCCCTCGCTCCCCCGAGCCCGAGCTCGACATCCACGGCGGCGCAGGCACCGGCGCGCCCTGTGCGCTGTGCGGCGCAGATCCAGGCCCGTGCGGAGGGGCCATCATCTGGTGAGGGGGCCCTCCCGGACCAGACCCTGCGACCGGCATCAGCTGGTACGGCCCAGGGTGTGGGGGAGGTGCAGATGCGTGCGCTGGCGGCTGCTTCGGCTGGTCGTACGGCGATGGCGGCGGCTGTGCTTGGTGGGGGGTGGGGGGATGTGGTTGGGAATGTGAGTTCTCTCCGCCGTGATCGGCTGCCCCACCAGTCGCGCCTCGCGCGGAGGCTGTCGACGCACGCAGCGTCTGGAGGTCGATGGGTGGTGGTGCCTTCCCGCTCGCATCCAGGGTCTTGTCACGCTTCCGCATGAGCTTCGCATAGTCTAGAAGAAGGGCGACGTGAGCTCAATTGCATCATACACATCGTGATCTTACAGCAGGACTTACGCAAGCCGCACGCGTTGCACAAGGTCCTTGCGCCGTCAGGACCCCGCCTCCACTCAGGCGTTTCGCGGATGTTGCACGAGTGGCACTTGCCTGGGGGCGTGGCCCGCTAATTGTCATTCGGTCACATTAGCCCCAGCAAACTCGGAGACGATCTGATGCACCACTCACGCTCCGCTTGCGGTACTTGTTCTTTTGTTGCCCAGGGACTGCACCGCCCGTGCTCGACTGTCGCTTGTTGCGGATGATCTGCATGTCCGCCTCGGCAGTTGACTGTGCCTGTTGATCGAGGGAGTGCGAGTGCGCAGACTATTGTTGAGATTCAAAAGTGCGCAGTACTGATCGGCATGAATAACTCACATCATAACCCTGCTGGGGCGGCTGCTGCTCTCCCTCCCGGGCCATATCTTCCCAAGGCCTCTTGGGAGGACGGGCATGCTCGTCGGCAGGAGGAGCGGTCGCAGCATAGGCGTCCTTGCGTGACTGCTCCTCACCCATGTCGAGACGCCGCAGCTCCTCGAGGAGATGGACCACTGCGGATGCATGGTGGTTCATTTCCTCGATCTCGGGAGGAGCAGGGGACACATGAGGGAGCTGGGCTGTGGAGGGCGTCAGGCATATTGGTTGTGCCACAAGACTGCACACGCACCGTAATGATGCGCGAATCCATACAAGACTGAACAATGCTTGAGGATCTACGAGTGGAATGATGAGCATATATTGACGGTGAAACAGGCTCAACAACCTACCTCGGCTATCACATGCTGCCGACGATTTGCCCTCTCCGCATCGGCGGGGCTGGGCGCAGAGGGCCGAGCCTCGACATTTGCCGGAACAAGAGGCATCGTGCGCGCATAGCCATTGAACTGTTGCTGCTGAGGCGGTGGTGGTGGTGCTGCCTGGGCTGAAGGGTGCTGCCAGTGCTCTGGAGGAGGTGGAGGATAGGCAGCTTGTGGCGGCGGGCCCTGAGGCTGATGGTGGGCCGGTGGAGGAGGTGGTGCCATATTAGCATAGTGCCTCTGCGCGACCGGCGGTGGTGGGTACGGGGCGTAACCAGGCGGAGGTGGGTGCTGGTGCGGAAACTGTGGAGGCTGCTGCTGTGGGTGCTCTTGAGGAGGAGGAACGGCGGGTGGGGGACCCTGGTGATACCCCGGCGGCGGAGGCTGAGGAGGGTAGGGCGGGTACGCCGTCTGTATGAGAAACAACCATATCGAGCGCACGTAGCATATCGACGATCGATGTGTAACACAACAAGACGTGAGCGCTGCGATACATTAACGCCCTTCACGGGAGAACATGGGGGGCTTACGTGAGGGGAACGCGCTGGCGAGGCGCTGACGCCTTGCTGCGAACGGGACCTTTTGGACGAAGCATCCGCAGGGTTCTCGGGACGCGGTGGGGCCGCACCTACGCCGTTGTGAGGTGCCACGCCTGCGGTAGGCGGTTGGGAGGGATGTCCTTGTGGGGCATAGGACGCGTCGGGCTTGTGCGGCGGAGGGTACGCGTGCACGTGAGTCTTTGGAGGAGGGTCGTGGGGAGGAGGCATGTTGGGGGAATGCTGCTGAGAGTGCTGCTGTGAATGCTGAGGAGGACCAGGAGCGGAGGGGGCGGAGGAACGGCTCCAGGACGTGGGCTCATGCCGAGGACGTTGGTGGTCGGCGCGTCCGGAAGAGTTCGGAGGCGCGCCGTCCTGGCTGGGTGTCGGGAAGTTGAGGTCCTTGATGGACGGGAGACGGACAGAGTCCTGCATCGGAGGCGGAAGAGTGTAAGAGGAGTACTGAGGAGGGTGGGAGGAGGACATGACAGCGGAGGAGACGGGAGTAACGCGAGTCGGGCGGGGAGGTGTATATCTCCTGTATCTCCCGATTAACCCGGATCTGGTGCGAATCGGAGGAACCTAAACAGCGCGGTGCGGACAAGAACAATCAAGCCAGACAAGAGAAAACGCGAGTTGGTGACGAGGAGAAGATGGCGAAGAGGCCTGGGGCCGTGCAGGCGAGAGAAGAAGCCGGGGGCGACGGAGGGCAGAGAGACGGTGGCAGGTGTCGAAGAGGGGGAGAAGGAGGATGGAAACAAGGAGGAGGAGCGGCCGGCTAACTAGATCACCAAACAAATCTGAGCGGAGTCTGAATCTGACGCGGCGGAATCACGCATGGAATTCTGCGAAATAAACGCCGACACGCTGGGCTGCTCGTCTCTCCCGCGACGCGTCTCTGGGCATGCGTCCGCACCCCGTCCGCCAGCAGCGAGCCCGTCTGGAGGGGAGGCGGGCGGGGACAGCGAGGAGGGGAGTCGAGATTTGAGCGGGAGGGGAGATCGCACATCAGCAATCTCGAGAACCGGGACAGCCGGGAATCTCTCGTGCCCGATACTAGATCCACTTGCGTCCGCGCGTGTACGTAAACATGCCCATCGCGGCGGAACGGCGATTCGCTCTCGGCGCCGCTCTTATTCCATCATTTCGCCCTGGCCAGCGTGCTGCTGCTCTCCCTCCGCTGTCTCTCTGGGGTGCAGTGCTGGCAGCGTACGGTGCACAATATGAATATTTATGACATCTGTGTCGAGGGAAGGGCTGGTCACTGCCCCGGAATGGTGATTGGTGACGCAGTGGGATTTGGCAGTTGGGCGCCGGTGCCTGATGTGCCGGATGGGACCAGTTAACTGCCTAATAATATCGATCTGGATACGGCAGATCAGCCTCTTCTCCGGATCTCACCTGCTCCTGCGAACCAGCGATGCGCGTGTGCGTCATTCTCGCTGCTCTCTCAGTCTGCACACGCCCTGCTCCCTCCCCGAGCTCCCACTCGTGCTGCCAGAACACACCGAGCGCAGACACAGCGGACGCCTCGCCACGGCCCACACGCGCGACCTCGTGTTCTCGACCCTCGACGGCAGACGCACCGTGGGCGACTACACTCACAGTCTAAACCCCAAACGGCAGTGCATGATCCTGCCCCTAAACAGCGCGGCCGCACATCTCGACTCGCCCGATCCTCCACTGTGGCAACTGTCCCCGCACAGAACGTCCACATGACTCCGCAACTTCCCGCACAACGCACACACTAGTTGCCTCTGCCGCCCTCCGGTACGCCCTGGGCAGTCCCATGGCTCCTGCCCAGCCCGGCGTCCTTCCTGGCCTCCTCGAAGCTCGCGCACACGCATGGAACCCAGACGACCACCGCCTGCCGTCCGGATCCAACCCCCGCGCGCACCCAGCCCAAACCTTCGTCAGGCGACGTCTCGCCCAGCGGCGCGCAACGAGGCGGACACACCACAGATCGGGCGACCCGCGGCTGGTGGCGTGCAGATTGCCTTGTCCACGCCCGATAAGAACGCGCGCACACGTGCTGCGGGACCTTCGCGGTCTTGATGACGCCCAACCCAATCTCCGAGAACGCCCACCCCGCTCTCCTGGTCCTCAAGCCAACCTCCCTCTCCCTCCGACGACTCTCAGTGCCCCTGCTGAGCAATCGCAATCAGCGGCTGCCAGCTGAGCATCTTCCAAAGTCCAGTGCCTGGCGCCGCTAGACCTTGGTGGCGTCACGTCTGCCCGTCCAGACTCCAGAACGTGGCTCGCACTACGGCAAGTACCTGTGCTCTGCGCTCCTCCTACTGCGTCCGAACGCTGAGAACAATTGCGCAGCCGCCGACCAATGCGCGTGCATGCTCGACGGCGGAAGCGATAGGGATACACCGAAGCTCCCAGCTCGACCAGGAAGCTTGAAAGCTGCCAGCTGCCCGCCGCACGCAAGGTGGCCAAACCTCGAGATGGATGCGAATCCAATCCCCAGCTTCCATAGCCAGCGTCCGGCAGAAGCGCATCGCACGCACGTCGCGTTCCGCACACGATCGTCCCGTACCCTATCTGCCAGGGGGTGCTCATGCGGGGAGGCCGCCACGAGAGTGCCTCAGTCGCAAGGTCCTGGCACCACCCGGTCTTCCTGCGTTCTGGAGCCGAGGAATCAAGGATTCAGTGGATTCGTGGATTCTCATTCGACCCCGGGGCGTGCCGTCACGCTTCTGCACCGTGCGACGGGCACGGATGCGGGATGGGTCATGCGCGACGACCGTGGGGCCGGATCCAGGATCCAGGATCCTTCCCCGGGGGGGCTCTCTCCTTCGCTTCGTGATCCCCTGGATGCGTGATCGCTGGATGTGGGATCATCATCCATCCATCATCATTCATTGGCATGTTCGGTGTGGGGACGCTGCACCCAAGTTGACGTGTTCTCGCCGTTAGCGAACAGAGCCCTCGACGCATCCGCGAATACGCACCGGCACAACGCAACCTAGTTCGTGCAGTGGTCTCGAGGATGGGGCGGAGTTTGGAGCTTGGAGCTTGGAGCCTGAAGCTTGTTCGTGCGGCTGCGAGGTTGCCAAATTTCGGCGCTGGGCACATGGTGAGTCCCCGAGGATTCGACGTTCATATGAAGCGGAATAACTTACTTACTCGGTGCGTGCGCGTTGGGAGGATCGAAGTACGTCCGGAGCCTGGGACGCGAGATGTGAGACGTGAGATGTCTCTATACTATCACCATGGGTTCTACAAGATACGCCGGCGGATGCCTAGCAGCCGCGCTTCCTTCCTCGGACGGATCCGGCGGGCGGAGTTCAACGAATCGACGCGTCCTGCCTTCACAGGAAGTCGCCTGGCAGGCTGGAGATACCCGTTGCAGATACAACGGGCCTGTGACTGGCCTGCCAGTGCGTAAGTATGCACGATGCACGATGCACGTCGACCGTGGTTCGTCAGTCGTCAATGTTAGCTGCTTCGCCCGTGGCACTGGCAGCTGCATGCCATGCCGGGGTGACACTGACAGGCGATCCGAGGCTTCCCAGCCAATGGCATCCGTGCCCCGCGCGCGTGAGGTGTCGTGACGGGTGTCAGTGGCTGGGTGGACACTGGACCTGCCGGGTGGATTGGGTGGACCGTGTCGATGTCGATGTCGATGTCGATGGGGGCGTTTGCCGAGAAGACGTGGGACGCTGTGTCCTGGTTTGGGGTGTCCGCTTGATATGACAATTGTCTTGGTCTTTGCCTATAGTATTTCACGAGCGATCGGTGCGCGAAATTGGTCCCGCGACGCGCCATCGGCGACATATGCGCAACATATGACAAAAGAAGATCTGTCCAGGCTCCCATCTGTCAGAGACTAGCGCAAAACCTTGGGATATGGGCGATCGATGTGCGCTCACCGACAGACTGGGGATAACTTGGCCGCTCCATACTACCCACCGACCGATGATGTGCAGAATCCAAGATGCGGGGTCCTCGTGTTCTCGAAAGCTCGGAGTCATACTCGTACACTGGACGGACGTCGGACGACCGCATGTACCGATCGGCGACCGGCGGGCAAGAGCACAATGGCATTGACGACCTGTGTCAATCGTTACCGGCCACAGCTGCATCTCTACACATGCGACATAAGAATCAAGAAGCTCAACACAAACGAACCAATCGCACAGACTCACCGGTCACGCCTGCCAGCGGGCCCTCCCCGCCCCGATCACGCTCCTTGTCCTCGACGCACTGGCACACACCGCCCCCAGTCCTCCTCGTCAAGGCCGGACGCAATACACTCAAGCTGCAGTACCATCGGACAATGGACACCCCGGGGGTTCTGTGGAGAATCTCTGTCCCCATCGCCGGACTAACGGCCGCGCCGCGATCTTGCCAATGCAATCGCGCCCTCCACGACTACGGACGCTGATGTCCTGATATGTCAAGTCGGGAAGTCGAAGCTTCGCGTCCACCTGGGGTCCTGGGTCCTGGGTCCTGATTGCTGGCTCCTGGCTCCTGGGCGGGTGACTTGACTCGCGCAGTGATGGCATCTGCATCACGCCCCGCGCTGCGGTTGCTACTTGCTGATCACTGTACAGCATGCGCCGACGGCGGCCCTGGCGATTGAGTGTGTATGTAACAAGGGCCAAGGCAAGGGAGGGCGCACCCGGAGGCGGGGGTCGTAGCTGCCATCGGGAGAAGGTTGAATCAAGTTTGGCCACATACTGGCCGGGATCGATCGGATGGCGCGACTCACCGGTGCACCACGACCACTCGCTATCTGCATCTGCATCTGTTCCGCCGTCGTCCACGGGTCACGGCCACGGCGCGTCTGGGTGGCCAATGGCAGGTTGATTCCTGCCGTCCGACGTAAGAACAACGTCTGCGTCTGCATCTGCCGGGTGTCCGTTGGCTGCTGCGAGGCTCTAGCCATCCCGCCAGTGGCTCCTAGTCGGCCGGGATCCCTAACACTCCTCCGACATATCACCGTAATATCGCTATTAGCGTGTCGTGCGTCAAGGAGTCAGGGCCACCACGGCAGCAGCACGGCTCACGCAATCCTGCAGGCAGCAAAGATTTCCAAGCTCAGGGTCGAGGGCTCCAACGCGCATACAACGAGGAGGATGACATACCTCAGGCTCGCAAGGCTAAGCTATCTGTAATAGCACACACACGGCGCAGGCGCCACAACCGCCACTGGGAGGAATGCTCGGTGGTCGGTGGCACGGACACTAGCCCTAGACAAGACAAGTCGTGGCCGACAGGTCAGAGAAGAACGTCATTGTCAGTTTGGACCAGTACGTACGCCAGCCGCCGGACTTGGACATACTGAGGAATGCCGTCTCCCAGATCCCTACGGGACGGTTTCGAGTCTCGGATTGGACGGCTCGGATTTCAGGGTGGCGTGGGGTGCGCATACAGTCGCCCCTCCAGGGTCGGAGCAGCCCGCCGAAAGGCAGTTGCAGGGTTGCTTGCGTCTACGGTCTGGGCCAGCTGACAACGTCGCGGCAGAACACACTGCTGCTGCACGGTCAGATTCCCAAGGGTTAGGACCAGAAGGTTGAATCGGCGGCGAACACTTACACTCCACGTACGTCACCAGGAACTGTACCGTCTTCGAAGTTCGCGGAGATTCCAGAATCTGGATAGGAGGACGATGGAAGGTAAGAAGGAAAGAACGTTGCGTCGCCTTCACGACTGCTTACTAGTCACCGGCTTCTGACTCCTGACTCCTGAGTCGTGAACGTTGAATGGCGGCCAGCTTGGAACGTGGAGCGTCCGACTCCCGAGGTCCCCATCCGTCCGCGATGAGAGCTCACTTAGAGTTTTTGGCGTTGGCGTTGTCATGGCTGGCAGGACAGGGGCGGCGAGCAGAAAGACGAGAACTTCGTCGACGGTCGGCGATCGCGGTTGGCAGCACAGGCTACAGCGGAGGCGAGGAGAACGAGAGGGGGGAGGAAGCGGACTAGCTGAGCTAGGTAGGAGTACTAGGAGTAGTGTTGTGCCGTTGTGAGGGTCCAACGAAATTCGAATCGACATCAGAACCGCAAGAAGAGCAGGGACGAGACGGCAATTCGGCGACTTGCAAGCCTATGCAAAGGCAGCCGCAGAGCTCGAAGCGGCGGGGCAACCGTCCGGCGGCGGCAGGCGGACTTGTATTGAATATGTATTGCTGAGTGTGGATAGGCGATGCGGGGAAGCGAGGTGTGTCGGCGGGTCGCGCCCGTGGGGTTATAAGCGTCGGCTCCTCGAGTCGCTACGCCCGATACGGAATAGCCCGTCGGGCGTGGCGGACCTTGGTCCTCGGGACACGAGGCTCTGTCCCTCATTGCCTTGGTCGACTTTACATGCGGTGTGCGACTGTAGAAGCACGCGTGGAGGAGGCTGAATCGGCCAGCCATACGGATTCTGATATGGTACATGATGATTCGAGACGATGTGGTACAAAGACGATGGTTACTTCAGGCGCTCGTACGAGATGATGAACGCGAAAGACAGAGCCAGCCACATTGGTGCGTCATTGCAACTGCTCAACGCTCAATATCAACCTACTTGCTGCTACTATAGGACTTGTACGAGTCGCCGCTAGGCGATGTGTAGTTGCTGTAGCCGGTGTTACTGTTGTAGTAGGTCGAGCCGTCGCTGTTCGAGTAGTAGTAGCTTCCGTCACTGTATATGCATGGTGTGAGTTAGATGACGAGAGTAAACTGTTGTGATGTAATCGCGCACCTGTTGCTATAGTGGTAGCTGTGATCGCCGCTATCACTGACGCGATGGTCGTAGGAGTTCCCCTAATTCAATGTGCCTAAGCGGCCAACGGTCTGCCTGCACCGAGGACATCGGTACATACCTGGTCGTTCGTGCCACTGGAGGTGACGGTATAGTTCTCACCCGTATTCGAGTTGGTGGGCATGGTGGCTCAGGGAGAGATGCGGACGAAGACGACGCAAGTGGCGGGCGATACTAATGAATGAGGCCAAGGCAAACACTGCCAAATAACGCGTCTGTGGCTGAAACGTGTGATCGGCGCGACGTGCGCGAGGCTCTATCGTACTTAGGCTTCTCTACATTATCTCTTCACAGACACGCGTGCGCCACGTAGGTTTACCCTAAGTGCAAGGTCTTGGTATATCTTCAAAGGTAAAATTACATTGATATCATGGACCACGAAGGTGCTACCGGGAGATCGGCTCTTTCGGCCGCACATACAGCTGACACAGTACTCGAGTACTCTCGGAATCCTGCGACGGTCACCATATGCGCGGGCATGGGGTACAGAGTCTGGGCCCGCATAGGGGGAGCAATATCTATGACGGGCGAATATCAGCCACAGAAGACGCAGAGCCTTAGGAGGCCAACTGACGCTGATTACTGTACCTATTCAGACCGTTCAGACTCAGTCTCGTCCCGTTCCACACCAGTGGCTCAGCGCATTACTTGCTGCCGAACTTCTGTGTAACTTTACCGCTGGTCGAGGTATGGCGGCTGTAACCGTCCCGGCTTTTGTAGTAGCGGGAGCCGTCGGGGTTCTTGTAGTAATAGCTACCGTCTCTGTGTACCCAGGTGAGTGTGGAGGATTCAATGAACCGGTGTCCGTGCAGCCTCACTGGTTGCTGTAGTGATAGCCACGCTGGCCGTTCTCGGTGACCCGATTGTCCCAGCGGTTACCCTGCCCACATCGTCGTCTGTATTCAGTGCCTACCGCCGGCGGAAGGTGAACTCACGTAATCGTTCGTACCGCGAGAGGTTACGTCGTAGTACTCGCCGGTGTAGGAGTTGTAAGGCATGGTGACTGTCGAGATGGCAGATAGAGCGAACGCAAAGAAGGCTCTCGGGTGAAGAGAGTGCAAGCCAGCGGACAAGCCTATATAGTACCCCGGCTAGTGCTGCGGTAGGTAGCAGCTGCAGCGTGCTGCGGTACTAAGGTAGCAGCTGCAGCAAGCTGGCAAGCAAGCAAAACCAAATAACGCGTCTGTGGCTTTAACTTGACACGTGTTACGTAACGCGTCCATGCATCCAGGGTGCTCCCGCTCGGTAACTCACATGACTTCCCTTCATTCCACGATGCAGCTCTCGTATGTACCGCCATGGACTCTGCTCAACTCCAGTCACTGACTCAACACATTACACAAGGAACGCTTCACGTACAGCGGAACGCCTTCACGACAAGCCAACCCGAATTGGCCGACGGGGTATCAGCTGACGAGATACCGACCAGCTCAACCGCACGCGATGCGCGCCCGATATAATTATACACCACCGCGCCCTCGACGTGCATATACTTAAGTATGTGTGCCTTTCTCAATCTCGAAACTGTCCGCGTCACCGACATTACTCCGGTCCGACGGCACGACGGTCCTGGAGATCTAAGGGTATAAGAGGTGTGTGCACGCAGCTTGCGACGTGTTCTCATCCTCATCCTACAAGGCAACCATACAGCGCGAAAAGCGTTACGATGAGTAGCTCTGAGCATCCCGCGTACGACACCAAGGGCATGCCCTTCAGGCTTCTCGGGAACAGCGGGCTTCGCGTTCCCTTGTTCTCGCTTGGAGGATGTACGTCGGCTCGTCCGATTTCGTTCCCTTTGACAGATCTGAGACATCGTGCGTTGATAGGGTTGACTCTGGGTGGCTCCGTGAAGGGCGATCCTGTCAAAGTGAGTATGCATCGTGCGATCGTGCTTCCAATGCCGGCCGTTGTTCAGACAGTACTGCTCAGGAAATCATCAAGACGGCATGGGACAACGGTATCAACATGTTCGATACTGCAGAATCCTACGCGAATGGACAATCCGAGATCGAGATGTGCGTGTGTGCATAACAAATCTGTGGAGGCTCGTCTCGTATTCACTCAGCACCCATGTTGTAGGGGTCGCGTCATCAAGGAGCTGAACTTCCGCCGCTCGGACCTGGTCATCACCACGAAGCTGTTCTGGGGCGTCCGCAGTGGGCCGAACGACATGGGCCTCTCTCGCAAGCAGTAAGTACAATGCCTGAGCTTGCGATTGACATCAGAAGACTGACTATATGCAGCATCATCGAGGGAACCAGGGAGTCCCTCCAACGACTCGGTCTCGAATACGTTGATGTCATCTTTGCCCATCGCGCAGACCACACTGGTGCGTGCTCTGCTGCCTGCTCGTGAGGGAGTCTTTGACTTGTTCTGCAGTCCCGATGGAAGAGGTCGTCCGCGCGTTCAACTTCGTGATTGAGAAGGGCTACGTGAGTTTATCCACCATTCTTTGACGTGCTTGTGTTTGCTCATGTCAGATAGGCCTTGTACTGGGGAACGTCAGAGTGGTCCGCGCAGCAGATCGAAGAAGCCCACCGTATGTCTTCTGTTCAATGTCTCGTTCAAAGCGCTGAGTATATGTGCAGATGTTGCGACCAAGTTGGGATTGATCGCGCCCATCGCTGAGCAATGCGAGCACCAGTATGTGGCTATATGTTCGTGATCCTTCTTCCCCGTACTGAACAAGTGGGGCCTCCGCAGCTTGCTTCACCGTGATCACCCTGAACGCGAGTTCGCGTGCGTAATTCTTACCTCTCTTCCGGAGTTCCACAAACACTCAAGCGCCATGTATCCAGTCCCCTCTATCGCAAGTATAACCTTGGCACTATGGTGTTCTCTGCGCTTTATGGTGGAATACTCACCGGCAAGGTACCACAGTCCTCTCTCGTGTCTCTTCTCTTATGTCCGAATCTTACACATTCAATCTCTTCCTCAGTACAACGACGGCGTGCCGGATGGCTCCCGTCTCGCTGTCGAGCAGGAGGACCAGTTCAAGCGCAAGATCACATTCCTCAAGTCACCGGAGGGACAGAGACAGATTGAGATCATCCGTAAACTTACCGATCTCGCCGAGAAAGGTTCTTCTTCCCTCATTCTTAGCCCTCTCCTTCATCTCTGTTCACACTCTTCTTTGCCATCGCTCGTGGTTCTGGCCTCCTGTGCGTTTGGGGGAAATAGAGCTGAACTGCAAGACATCACACCTCGCGCTCGCGTGGGTTGCGCGGAACCCGAACACGTCGACAGTCATCCTCGGAGCGTCCAAGCCTGAGCAGGTCCTCGACAACCTCAAGGCGCTCGAGGTTATCCCGAAGCTCACGCCGGACGTGCTCGCAAAGATCGACGAGATTGTGGGGAACAAGCCTGCGCCCTGGGTGCGTACTAGTTCTGTTCCCTGTTGCCTGTTGTTGAGCTGCTGGACTGATTTGTGCATGGTAGCCCACCTATGGTCGTATGGCCCTCGACCCGCTGTCGAAGCTCAGCGTGCTGTAGATCCAGGATTGATTGGCACACAAGTAGTAGGTGCGTGTACTCTCTCTCATTGTTGCGTACCATTCGCCTGATCAGGTCACACTCTTCATAGGATGTAGACCACGTAGCATTACAACGCGTGAATGTACGAACACTGTCTTATCGCAGAACAACTTCTTGTCACAGTTCAACATACGTTGTCAAGACCCGTAGTCAAGACCAAATTCGTCCATATGGATGGTTCACTGAGATCTCACCATCCCTTCATCGCAACATGCTCTACATATCTTCCAGCTCCGGAGCTTCGCAGTTTCGCACCGACGTCATCGCACATCCCCACGCTTCTCTGCCCGCGTACCTCAACACTTCCTTGCTCTTCCCGAGCTCCGTACATGTGCATCCATCAGACGGACGTCACACACTGTCCGCACTCCCCGGACATCGAGCACCCGAGCTGCGCACACCGTTTCCAGACGACAGTGGACACTCCTCGGGCCCGCTCTGGTCCGCGCGGCGTGCGCCGTGGGACTCGAGTTGCAGGTGTCGCGAAGAGTGACTCTGAGCGTGCCGCCGCGCAGTGTGGGTGGAGGCGGGTGCCACTGCCTGGCCCGAACGTGTCGGGAGGAGGAGAGTACTCTACGTGTTCTCGGAGTCCTCTGCTCATCCTGCGCGTCGGAATCAAGTGTGCATGGCATGTAAGACCCGGTTTAAAGCGTCGCGTGACTGAGTCTGAGGCGATGGATTCTCCGGAGCTCTGAGGCCCGAAGGTCACCCTCACCCGATATCGTCGCAAGCGCCACCCTTGGAGGCCGCAGAATGTCCATGTGCATGCGTGTGGGGCGCGCGGCGGCGAATGCGCTGGGCTAAGTTAGCCAGCATGGTACGCAACTGAGTGCATGTGTCTGATTACCTTCAAAGGACTGTATACCCAGTGCAGCACACCGCCTCTGCGTGTCCAGATAAGTAGCAGAGACCACTAGTCGACCAATCGTACCCCTGGTCTGACACACTAGTGAGCACCTTTCTTGGGACTGGGATGGCGTGCTAGCGCTGTTGCTGACTATGCACAGCACTTGAGTATGGCGATCGGTGCGCGCGGACTTGAGTAGTAAATTGATTGATGGCACTTAAATGGATTCAGAACGATCGAAAGGAAGGGAGCAGAGAAGTTTTGCCTTGAGATCATATGGGGTACGCCCTGGTACGCCAGGCACCGCGTGCTACGCTGTGCCAAAAGATTTGGGAGTAGCATGGATGAATCATGAGCGGGTGCGATGAGGTGCTAGGGAGCGCGACGCTGGATAGCACTAGTCGCAGCAGCCGGAAGGCATTCGAAGCTCTGAGTCTGAACTTCGTAGCCACATGCACATGGCTGCTCCCCGTCGCTCGCCTCGGATGGATGGCCGTTCGGGAATCCCGGGATATTTCCAGCTTCAGCAGATGCTGCGCATACGCTCGTCGTTGGCGGAAATATACGTGCGGGATTCTCGTAGCCCGCATAAAGTTCTGAGAACACGAGAAGGGCAGAGAACTCGGGGGGTCCCCGAGATGCCGGTTCTGTAGGAATGAACGGGGGAAGATGATGTCATGAGACGCGACGCGAGAGAGGCACAACCTCGGGAATCGGGAATGTGCACGCGGCCCCAAATGGGGATGCATATGGGTGATCCTCGTTGCAGGCGGTTCTCCCAGGGTGCCCAACTGGGTACAACGCGTTGAGAGGCGGTACGTGGTACAGAAGTTGACTCGGCGCAAAAGCCTCCGCAGCGGGTGTCAGCGAAGTGCGGCGGCCCCTTCGCACCACGAACTTCCGCTGGGAACGCCGTTGGATCCTAAGTGTGTACGCGCAGAGCACGTTACTGCCGGTACCCATGAACGAGGTCCGGAGCCTTTCCGGGATCGACAGAGACACTTAGAGTGAATGAGCGAGTGCACGCATGGTGGGGATATAGATGTGCAACATACCGGATCCTATGACCCTGTGCACACCATTCGCGGTAGTGCGTGCGTGTACGTACAGACGCAGCATGGTCCAGGGTTCTCACCTTCTCCATCGCCATTTGGCCTGTCCACGGTCGGCTCCAGCGTTCGGGTGTTATCTCGGGCTGCGACAGCCCATAATGACAGTATCGCCTCCAGGGGGGACTGTCGCAATGAGCTAAGAGCTTAGCGGTGATTAAGCCCGACGGTCGTCCAGCTGAACGTGGATACAGATGCAGTGGTTACTTACGCGACAGCGAGACCCTGACAGGCTGCGACGACAGCTCGGCTTGACCAAAGTTGCCTACAATGGGGTCATGCAGTCCATGATGGGATCAGTCAAGAGCTCGGTGCCGGCACTTGTGCGACTTGCGATGGAGGCGCTCTCACGGCGACAAGGTTCGTTCTCATGACACTGGCGACGAGGTGTCTGCGCTCGCTGTCAGCCTCGAGCTGAGGAAAACGAGGCGCAAGCCTGGTGAGACCGATGGCCGGACCGCTAGCAAGTGTGTTACGAGTTGGGTATATGGATGAGAGTATTGGCTGGAGTCTGGAGGAGGCAGGAGGAGAAGATGAGACAACATGTGATAGCGATCACACTTATAGCTGCTAAAGATCTCGGATGAATCTGAGTCCGTATCAGCGGCTTTGCTGTCCCCCCGAACACTCCGAATGAGAGATACTGCACCTATCTATTGCAGACGACCAGGTTGTGCGCAAAGCCGGTCCTCCAGTCCACTGCCAGCCCGCAGTGGATGAGCTGCGTAGGGCTGAACAAGCTGGGAGGTTCGCCATGGTCACAGCCACTGGTGTCCCCAATTGGGAAGCATTTTCGGAGCAACAGGCGTCAAAGGACTCGGACCTTTGCCGAATACTCTTCGCTGCACCATTCCTCCGCTGCTCATGGTTCTTGTCGACATTGTTAAGTGCACCCTATGTCTGCTATGGAGGACTGAAGAGGGCAATCTGCGACATTCAAGCTAATAGGAGCCTGAGTGGCAGCGCCAAAGTCTTGTGCGGCCGGACGGGACGGCGACTATCCGAGGTTAAGCGTACTTATCACCACCATCAGCCACCCATCATGCGACCATATCCTCCACCAGCGGAGTCCTCGGGGGTTGCACCCGCTATTTCGCCATTGCGACCTTTCATCAGGTGAGTTGTACATAATCTACATCCTCAAGGACATTGGTCGGCGATGGTGACACACATTTGACCCTTGTGCGCCGTCGGGTGGTGCTCGGCATGGGCAGCTAGTGACGATGCGCATGTTGCGAGAGGACGGACGCAGCTGCGCTCTCAGGGACCCAATACCGCCTATGGGCAGCCGGATCGGAGGGATCTGAGAAGAGGGACGAGAATGGGAAGGGGCGTCCCAGCTGATTCGGTTGGGCCCGCCTCCCTCATGTCCTACCAACACAATAAGCCCAAGGCGCCCTCCTCTCTTGTCTGCGCTGCGGCCAGCTTTTCGTCTCTTGCTCCTCTACCACCATCGCGACACCCAGCGCCGCCTCTCCGCCCTCCCGACGCCGCCCACACCGCCCCCCATCTCCACCCGGACGCGCGCAGGCAGTCCACCAAGGCCTACAGCGCTCTATCTCGCAATCTCGACACCACAGGAACGGCTCAGCTTCCAATCGAGGAAGTCGCATTCAGCGCGTTGCAAGTGACCCAGTCTGCTTTCTATCGCCGCGCGCGCGGTCAAGTGGGGTCTACACCCCGTATCGTATCCGCTGACATTACGACGTCCGGCCTTCCGCGTGTGCAAATTTAGTGTTTCGCACTAGCAGCTCTCCCATCCCCCGGCACATCTTTCGGGAAATGGCGAGTAGTGCTATGATAGGTAGCACCTTCCTGGTGGTACGTCCTACGCGCTCCCTTCTACTCTCCCTCCCTCCACCAAGTCGCTCATGGCTCATCAGGGCGGTCCCGGCACTGGCGCACTCGGCGGACCTCCTACCGGTCATGTACGTCCTCTATTGCTTCCAGCAGGGCTCGTGTGCGGGGTCTACCCGGCCTTTCTGTCTTTCCTCCCCCTGACCAACCCGGAGCGCGCGTCCTCGTCTCCACTGACGGAATGCGTCTCCGAGGAGAAGAAGCTCGCGTGGCCTGTTAACACGAGTCCTGCTGTTATGTGACGTTCTGAGGTTCTCACTGACGTGGATTCATACAGAACTACAAGAGAGCTGTATATCGCCCCCCTCCCAAGGAGTTCTGCGTAGAGGTCCTTCCCCCGACAAAGTTCGGTGCGTACTCACGCGATGCGTCATCGCGCCCCCGCAGCTCATTCCCCCTTCAGGATCTGGTCATTGCTACGGCCTACGCATATTTCCCGTCCTCACTGACGAGCAAGACAACCGTTCCTCACGTTCCAGCTCGTCGCATCACGAATATGAGATATGGAGGCGGTGGGAGGATTGTCTCTGGTTCCAGGAGATCCTTGAATCAGAGTATGCTCTCATGGCGCGCCAGAAACGCGCGCGACTAGCCGCAGGCAAAGGCGTAAAGAAGAACGGTGTCTACATCCACTCCGACCAAGCGGCGTCCTTCGAATCGCTCCCTCCAGGGCCCGACGCGAATAGCATTGCCAAGGACATTCACGATGTCATTCCCCGCCTGAATAAGAAGGCCACGCTCTTCCGGGCCAGCCAGGCTACCATCGAACAGCGCGGTCGCGAGTTCGAGGCCCTTATCCTGGCGCTCTTTCAAGACGATGTCCCCATGCTCGTCAAGGAGCTGCGCGAGACACGGCTAGTGCGCGACTTCTTTGGTTACTGGCGACGAGACCTCGACCATGACCGCAAACGTCAGTCTGCCTCTGGGGCCGGTGGCAAGCAGACTCCCAGTGCGCGTTATTCCATCGCCAGCAGCGCGTTCTCCATGTATTTCTCCGCATCCAACATCTCCCTGCATAACCCTACAGCCGCATTCGCCGACCTTCCTCCGAGCCCTGCGCTCAATAGCTTCCCCTCTGCTACCTCCCAAGACTCGTCTCGCCGCAACTCCACGCAGCCAGACGAGAGACGGCGCTCAACGGGACGAGCGCCCGTCAACTATGCGACATCCGATTCTTCTGCTTCCACTGCGAGCCTCGCAAGCACCTCGCGCGGCCCACCACCACATTCCCCGACTTCTCCCGCCCAGGATATGACCTTCTATGTCTCTGAGCGCGGTTCTTTGGCGCTCAATATCGCTGACGATTCAGACGAGCGCGCCGAGTTCATCAACTCCCCCCTCTCCGCTCCCGCGCGCGTGCAACCACACCCATGGACGCGGGACGGTGACCGCTCATTCCCATCGCCAGAGGATGAAATACTTCTGGCGGATGCGGTTGGAAAGCCCCGGCAAGATGCCGCCCCCGGGCCCGGCGAATTCCAGCCCGGCCTCCAGGCGCTGCCGGAGGATAGCGAGCTCATTCCTGCTGCCGTGACCAGCGGCCCTCAACACAGTGACATTGAGGAGGTCCCACGGGTACCGCTCAGGAGGCCACGCAACAATTCGTGTCCTGACAGGACGAACAGGCAGTGTCTGTTCATCCCTGCGGAGGGCCCGAAGACCGCGAGCCCAGCAGGCCTCGATGGCCTTTCACGTAACGCAGACGCTCTCCGCATACCCCCGCATAGGGAGTCAGAACCACGGACACCAACGACCTCTTCGTCATCGCGCACATCGTCGCTCGCGTACTCCAGTTTTTCGAACTTTACGGGCGACGATGCGTCTCGCCGGTCATCGTGGCGGACGTCGATGGCTTCCGAGACGAGTTACACGCATTCGTTCGCCACAAGCTTCGCAAACGGATCGTGTGCAGACTTCGAGAGACAGTCCAGGCACTCGTTCGCGTCAAGCTTTGCCAACGGCTCGTGTGCCGATTTCGAGCGCGGACGGGACCCACGTCAGTCCGTCAGCTCTGTCTACTCCGTGGTCTCTTCGAACGGCAGACAGACTGCCCTTGCCCACAGGGATTCGATGACGACTCTGAACTCTTTACTCTCGGATCTCTCCATCGACTCTGGGTACCTTAACAGGAGCCTAACGCCCCCCACAAATGGAGTTCTGAGGAGGTCGCTATCGGCCGGGAGCAGGCGGCCACCAAGCATCATGGCAGCCCTTGGCGGCCAGGACGACTGGGACCAGCAGGAGGAATTCCTCGACGCATACTTCTACGGTGAGCATCCTGTTCCCCGTTATCTCCACGCGGTGTCGCGTCCCCTCTGAGGCCGCGGATCTGAGTTTCAACTCAATCTCCCCGTGTTACCGTCCATCATTGCTTGAGCATGACGTTTGACTGACTGCGCCATCGTGCCTGGTTCATTAGATCCCGGCATGCAGCCTCCCATGCGGTTCGAAGAGCCGCCGAGGACACCCCCGCCGCCTCCCCAGCGCGAGCCAGCCGTGCTGGGCCAGCCTTTCAACAGGGAGGTCTGCACTCCCGACCGCTTCCCGAAGCCCTTCCAGAATCGCCCTCCAGGGCAGTTCCACCTGCCCTGGTCGCCGCCGTCTACCCCGGGGATAGAACACTCGGAGCCGGCGTATGTCGTCCCGCCTCGCACACCTCCGCCTGTGCGCCCGAGCACGAGCGGCAGCATGACAAGCAGCAACGGGTTCCCAGGCTCGCCGCCCAACAGCCCTACGACGGCGACGGAGAGCCTCACCGTCAAGGCCATCCTGCAGGACAGCATCGTCCTCCTCCGCATCCTACGCGCTGCTCCGCTGGAGGAGGTGCGCACTCGCATTCGGGACAAGTTCGCGGTGCAGGAAGGCGTGCAGCTTTCGAACGCGTTCGTGATCGGGTGGGCTCCGGCCGCGACGCAGCCGTCGGGCGTCGCAGCGCTGTCTGTGCGGGGCCGGCCCCGCTCGAATTCGGCGTCGAGCGTGGGTACCCTGAACCCGCAGGCTCTACGGTACGTTCGCGGGGAGCAGGAGTGGCGCACGGCAGTCGCGTCGTGCGCGGGCGGGAAGATGACGATCCGGTTGTTCAACGCGCAGCCTATCTGAATGTCAGGACGAGGCGGGACGCGTAAGTTATTTCTTTCGTGCGTTCATGAAGACTCTTCGGTTGTCTGTGTTCGTTCTTGTGTATCATTCACTGTTGTTGGAGACCTGCCACACACTACTCGACCCATCTGTAACACTGCGATATCCCGGATTCCGTTCCCCCTCTTCCATCTTTTCTGCTCTTTCGAGCTTCACGATCTGTCATGACCACACCTTATATCTCTGCCTTCGTTCACAGCTCTCTTGTTTGTACACTTGTACTGCTCTTCCGGCCTTGGCTTATACCGGCCGTTGTTACCCTCCTTCACTGTACATCGTTACTTTCGCTTTGGGTAGGGCGATTCGTTCATTCGCTATCTCTTCGTTTTACCCTTTCGAGTCTCGCCCACATCACGCTCACTCTCCTTATATTAATTATCCTGCAAAAGTACAGCGTACATAGTTATAGAGGCCTTGTTGTAGGGTAGCAGAGAATAAACAGAAGATCCATTCACCGTCTATCTCACATGCAGAGCACAAGTAATACGGGCCTCGCAGGGTAAGCGAATGTCTCGGGTACGCGATACGTACATGCAACCAGCCGGGCGTGTTAAACGGCAATCTGCACAGAAAGCGATGGCGCGGCCGCACCAGGGGGACGAGGGGCCGGTGGTGCGCCGACGGGAAGGGGTGTCCTAGTCCAGTCGGGTAGGATGTTCTTCGCAGGAGAAGCCCGCACCCCGGCGGCTCCTCCTGGCCGCGGGGGCGACGAGTCCATCGGAACGTCCTCGTCGGGTTGCGCTTCTGCCTCGTCCCACTTTTCTCGTTGGACTTCGACTCCTCCCGTCTTGAGTGCCCTAGAGAGCGTATGAGTAAACGAACGACGCAATAGACATAGCAGGCGAAGTACCCGGCGAGCGACCCTCCGACCCATGCCATCATGGCTGGGGTGAAAGCAGGCGCCTTCCCCGCGTTCGCAGCAGCATTTGCGCTTGCGAAAGGCGGCGGTGCCGGGTTGTTCAGGATGGCGAAGTATGGCAGAAGTGGCCGCAGAGCCGCATAGCGGTCGTACACTGCTGGACGTGGCCTTCCTGCGCGTGATGGTGCGGCTGACGATGAAGTGGAGTTGGACGTTCGTGAGACTGCACGAGTGAGCTCTGCCTGCAACCGAGGAATGAACCCTGGAAGCATCGGTGTGCCTCCGATAACAAGTATCGAGGAGGCGAGCGTTTTGCGAAGGTCGACCGGGACCTAGACAACACGGTCAGACCAATGTGTCTAGCGATCAAGATGTTAAAACGCACCTTCAGTAAGGTATCCAGGATGACTTCTGCCACACTGCTCTCGTCCACATCCCCGCCCTCGAACAGCACCTCGGCTGCTCGTTCTCTGATCCACCCAGGAATGATCAGCGTCCCCCTCCCGGTACCCGTCTGTTGCGATGGCGGTGGATCTACACGCATATGGATATCCGTCGCAGTTGAATGGCGACTGTACATCGTCGCCAGCGCTTGGACACCACTCTCTGCTGACTGCCCGTGCTCCATTCCTGCGAGCTGAGAGTGCGAGACGACAGAATAGCTCGAGGATGCTGCGTGCTGAGAGGAGAAGTTGCTGTCTATGTCTGCGGATACACGCGAGAACTCGGATTCAGACATCGCGGGGTCACTTGGAGGCAGATCCAGGTCGTCACCGGGTCCAGGGGACATTAAGTGGGACGGGTTATCCGTATCAAGCGGCTCGCCGACAAAGCATATACGTGTCTTGATCTCGTCGATGACTTTTTCCGTCAGGACGTCTTGGGGAACGCGCGTTGAACGCGTCGCAGCGGGGATGTTCATGGTTGCGCTGAGAGAGGTCGCGGGAGGGATGTATGTACCAAACATGAGTAGCAAAGCCTTGATGTGGGTTGAAAGGCGCGCTCCGGCAAGGGGAGTGGTGCGGAGGTGGGGGTATAGTGGTCTGAAGGAGAATATCTGAATAATTATATATGAGTACGCGTAGCACGCTCGTTCATGAATGTCCATACCGGGAGAACACTAGATTCAAGGTGACCGCAGTCCAAGACGAGACCTGTGACGCGACCAGCTGCTAACAAGGCGAGGAGATGGCTTGAGGCGAACGATATTGATGGGACCTACACTGGTCAGGAAGCGGTAAGGAGAGCGAAGAGCGCGACACATACCTGCAAGTTGTTGAACAGTATTCGCGCCATGATCTCTTTGATGTGTAGAGGCAGCAGTGGATGCTCAACAAGAATCACCTTCCGCGACTTCGGATCGGTCAAGAGAGAACTTCAATCACAATGAGGGGGACAGCCTGAGGAGCGTATGTCGGACGTACTTGTGGAATACCGAGCGCAGACACCCTTCCAACTTCGCCTCAAGCACCCTATCTTCCTCCTCTCTATCGGCTGGTTTCGACGCTCGATTCAACGTCCACAGAGACTGGCCGCTGTCACCCCCGGCACAAAACACATCTCTAGGTTTCCCTTCGCCACTGAATCCCACTTTCCAAACGCGCGAACCGGGGTCTAGAATTATTCGATCCTCTGTTCCATATAGCGAATGCCTTCGTGTTGTCGGATAGTGCGGAGAGGATTGAACTACGTGTGACGATGCGACACGGGTGGTTTGGGGTGTTGTCATGCTATCGTGCGCGGGCCTACGCGGCGTTGCGGGTACCCCAGACATTGTGATATGCTTTTCACAAGCAGAAGCGTCGCCCTTTCAGCGTCCTAGAGGTCTTCCGAAATTGATAGACCAGAGCAAATATCAAGAGCGAGCAAGCAAGTCTGGACGGCGAACAGTTGCAGCGGCACTGGCAGAAGAAGGAAGAAAGACGCCGCGACGCGTGAACGCGTCAACCTTCGCATTCGGTCTTGTCCTTGTCCCTCGCCGCCACCTCCTCGTTTCGCATATCCAGTACTCGCACTAACGGAGTCGCTCCGTTCTCCGGGAGTAGAAATTCTAGTCTGAAAGCTGCGCATCGAGGTCAAGGAACCTATATGGCGTTCAACACAACGAAGTGCGTGTTGTCGGAGCCACTTCTCGTTCTTGATCGTGCTCAGACTCGCTCTCTGCATGTAGCCCTCTGTTTGGTGGCGCGAAGCCAGCGGGGTCTCTCTTTGGACAGAGCACGACCCAGCCTGCTGGCTCGCTCTTTGGAAACACGCAACAGCAGCAGCAACAGCCCGCAGCATCTACGTTCGGCGGGTTTGGCCAACAACCCGCGCAGAACCAGGGAACGCAGGGGTCCTCTCTTTTCGGCTCGACAACGCAGAATACGGGCACGCAAGGGACGTCTCTCTTTGGCTCGACGCTGGGGCAGAACAACCAGCAGCAGCAGCAGCAGCAACAACAACAACAACAACCCGCTGGTTCGTTATTCGGTGGTACCTTCGGGCAGCCGCAACAGCAGCAGCAGCAGCAGCCAACAACTAACATCTTTGGCCAACAAGCCGGGCAGCAGCAGCAGCAGCAGCAACCCACTGGTCTGTTCGGACAGCCCGCCGGACAACAGCAACAACAGAGGCCGCTGTTTGGCACGGCCACGGGAACCACTTCGCTCTTCGGTAGCACGACTCAGAACCAGCCCGGGCAACAATCTGGTCTCGGTACAAGCACATTCGGTGCGAATCTGCAACCGCAGGCGACGCAGCCATCTCTGTTCGGGTCTACGGCGGGGACGCAGTCAGGGAGTTCGCTCTGGGGAAGGCCAGCGACGCAACAACCGTGAGTTTACTCCGTTGTATTGACTTGCCCCCACTCAAATCATTCCTCTCGTCTCTCGTGAAGACAACAACTGTACGTCTCAGCATGTTCCCAGCCTGCAACATAATTGACGGGAATGCTGTCCCATGCTAGTGCGCAGCCAGGAGGTGCCCCGCCCTTCACGAAGTCCGCGAAGTTCAACGATCTGCCTGACGATGTGAGGAGAACGTTTGAGAACATCGAGTTAGTAGTCTCCCCACCGTCTTGAGTATTGCGCTGAGCCCTCCATGCTTGGGCCACATAGCACCTTCATCCAAGGTCGTGTCCAGATATGCAACGACCTCAAGCAACGGAAACTTGGTGACGAGGCTTTGAAGGGACAGGATGACATCCGTAACGTCCAGAAGGTGAGCTTTTTCGTTCACCAAATGCGGGCTCTCGATACCTTGCCCCTCTGTCCCACGGCGAATGGATGCATCCTGAACGCCTCTATAGGAGCTCACCGGCGCTATCGCGGTTCTACGTGGCGACGTCCAGCACACCAAGGACCTGAAGCACAAGGTCGAGCAGACCGTGCAGGACACGATCGTTGCAACGCGTATCGTCGAGGGTTTCCGGAATCCGCAGCAGAACGGGCAGTATCTCAAGACGCATGCGAACTTCCCGCTCGAGTTCTTCAACCGCGTAACGGAACAGATGCGCGAGCGGCTCAGGTGGTACAAGACCACAATCGAGGTGCGTCCCACAGTTATACGGCATTTTCCCTCCCCTTCTGGGCTCATGAGCGAATCTCACGGTTTTTGTTCGTGCAGCATATCGAGCGCAAACTGTCCTCCGCGGCGTCGCAGCCACAGTACACCCCACAATGTATGGTGATATCGCAGTTTCCCATCGCATGTGTGATCCTGATGTAAATTGTCCTCTCCAGCAATCGTCTCCACGCTGGAGGCACAGCACGCGACCTTCATGGCGCTCGCAACAAAAGCTGCCGCGCTCGACGCAGAGCTGCAGAAGCTCCGCACCTTGTACACACAGCTCTGGCGGGCGAAGACTGGCAGCATGCGGGACCCCTTCAATGAACTCGACAGAGGGAGTGACGTTGATTTTGGGCTCGAAAGCCTGAGCGCGAAGTGAATAATCTCTCCTTACACAGGTGTCTTTTTGTCTGTATCTGTAGTTTCCCGACCATCATGATGATTATGACTTGGAACGGTCTATGCCTTGGAACGAGTAGCTTCAAGCGTACGTTGATGGGGGGAGATGTAATTGAGTGGGCGGAGCTCTGTTGTCCGACAGGTCATGTAAGTCGCATACCTCTCCTAGGAAATGGCAAGAAGCTTCAGACACCTGGGGGTTCCTCGCGGAGGGTCGCGCGAGTTTGTTTCGCATTCATCTTCCCTAGCAAGGTCAATACGTAACATTCTCAAAGTCGGATGTAGAAAGCATGCGGTGGTCGCAACAACCACCACGACGCTGCACGCATGTGTCCAAGACGACATATGTCACACACGACTCCGGTGCGCTGATATTTCGAAACCACCGGTATATACGTGTGACACAGCAACAAATCAGCGAGAACAGAGATGACATGATGAACGACTGGACGAAGCCAAGTCGAGCGGAGGTTCTGGACAATGAGCATGACACGTACTGAGACGTCCGTCCCCACATGCACCTGCGGTCACAAAGAACTCATGACACGGGCAGTTCTGTAGGAAGAATGAGTTCATCGCAGGTTTTCACCGAGCGGACTAGACATACCGCTACTCCACTCTAACCTTTGGGGAGGGGCAACGCCGAATTATCGATACACTGTCCGCCGTTTGAAGGATCTCCTCCACCACTCATCCGTTCCTCTTCAAAATTTGGAAGTTGCGTATTATGAAGCCTCTCATCTGAGGAAAAATATCAGCTTTCTTGTATCTCTTCTCCTTCCTTATGTTCTGCGTGCACGAAATACGAGCGCTAACCAGGCCATCCGACGCGCGCTATGCTTCCCACCCTCTCGGCTAGCCTCGGCTCTCTCCCGACCTTGCCGATGCACGTAGCGCCGCTGCGCTATGCGGGCACTTGAAGTTAGCAGGAACATGGAGAATGTTCAACACCATGGGTCACCAGCTGATTATTTTTCGCTGTATCTAGGGGTTTCTGGGAACTGTCTCAGAAATTCTGAAGGGAATCCATGGAGTGGATCTTTAGATTCTTCAAACTGTGGACAGTTGAGCGATAACAGACGGACCGAAGCGCCATATAGCGCTGGCAAAATCCTCCCCGCCACAGGACATTGACGCTGTAGTGGACTGACAAAGGTGCCATACAGACAGGACCGACGAGCCACTTACGGCAGACCAATTTGCGATCACCAGGACAGTTGTCTGATCCCCGTGGACATCATACCCTCTTGCAGCTCGCTAACGGGATTCATGAGACGCGCACGAGTTATCGCGCCTTGCACCTCGTGCGCGATGCGCGACGCGCTCTACTGATCCTGTGAGTCTTGCGCCTGGGCATGCCGACAGCAGGCATATTGAGTAGTAAAACTGTATAGATGTGATACCTATAGCATGACGCTTGCCATAGCGCAGTATT